>NC_073248.2:1525000-1827500 GCF_029281585.2 Gorilla gorilla gorilla
CATGGAAATATCTACACCGCTATCTGTATGAACATGGAAATAACTACACCGCTATATGTATGAACATGGAAATATCTACACCACTATCTGTGTAACCATACATACATCTTCACCGCTATCTGTATAAACATGGAAATATCCACACCGCAATCTGTATGAACAGGGAAATATCTACACCGCTATCTGTATAAACATGGAAATATCATCACCGCTATCTGTATGAACATGGAAATATCTACACAGCCATCTGGATGAACATGGAAATATCTACACCACTATCTGTATGAACATGGAAATAGCTACACCGCTATCTGAATGAACATGGAAATATCTACACTGCTATCTGTATAAACATGGAAATATCTACACCTCTACCTGTATAAACATGGAAATATCAGAACCGCTATCTGTATGAACATGGATATATCAGCCCCTCTATCAGTATGAACATGGAAATATCTACACCGCTATCTGTATGAACATGGAAATATCTACACCACTATCTGTGTAAACATGCATACAACTTCACCGCTATCTGTATAAACATGGAAATATCTACACTGCTATCTGCATGAACATGGAAATATCTACACCGCTAACTGTTTGAACATGGAAATATCTACACCGCTATCTGCATGAAAATGGAAATATCTACACTGCTATCTGCATATACATGGAAATATCTACAAAGCTGTCTCTTTACACATGGAAATAACTACAGCGCTATGTCTATAAACATGCAAATATCTACACTGCCATCTGTATGAACATGGCAATATCTGCACCGCCACCTGTATGAACATATAAATATCTACACCCCCATCTATATTAAGATGGAGATATGCACACCGCTATCTATATAAAATTGGCAATATCTACACCGCTATCTGTATAAACATGGAAATATCTACACCGCTATCTGTATAAACAAGGAAATATCTTCAACGCTACCTGCATAAACATGGAAATATCAGCACCGCTATCTGTATGAACATGGAAATATCTACACCGCTATCTGTATGAACATGGAAATATCTACACCGCTATCTCTATGAACATGGAAAGAGCTACACTGCTATCTGTATGTACATGGAAATATCTACACCACTACCTGTATGAACATGGAAATATCTACACAGCTATCAGTATGAACATGGATATATCTACACAGCCATCTGTATGAACAAGGAAATATCTACACCGCAAAATGTATGAACATGGAAATATATACACCGCTATCTGTGTAAACATGCATACATCTTCACCGCTATCTGCATAAATATGGAAATATCTACACCGCTATCTGTATGAACATGGAAATATCTACACCGCTATCTGTATGAACCTGGATATATCTACACAACCATCTGGATGAACATGGAAATATCTACACCGCTATCTGTATAAACATGGGAATATCTACACCGCTATCTGTATAAACATGATAATATCTACACCGCTACCTGTATAAACATGGAAATATCAGCACCGCTATCTGTATGAACATGGAAATATCAGCCCCTCTATCTGTATGAACATGGAAATATCTACACCGCTATCTGTATGAACATGGAAATATCTACGCCGCTACCTGTATAAACATGGAAATATCAGCACCGCTATCTGTATGAACATGGAAATATCAGCCCCTCTATCTGTATGAACATGGAAATATCTACACCGCTATCTGTATGAACATGGAAATATCTACGCCGCTATATGTATGAACATGGAAATATCTACACCCCTATCTGTTTGAACATGGAAATATCTACACCGCTGTCTGCATGAAAATGTAAATATCTACACAGATATCTACATATACATGGAAATATCTACACAGCTATCTCTTTACACATGGAAATAACTACAAAGCTATCTTTAAAAACATGGAAATATCTACACAGCCATCTGTGTGAACATATATCTACACCGCCATCTGTATTAAGAAGGAGATATCTGCACCACTATCTGTATAAATCTGGAAATATCTACACCGCTATCTGTATAAACATGGAAATATCTACCCCGCTATCTGTATAAACATGGAAATATCTACACCGCTACCTGTATAAACATGGAAATAGCACACCTATCTGTATGAACATGGAAATATCTACACCGCTATCTGTACGAACATGGAAATATATACACCGCTGTCTGTATGAAGATGGAAATAGCTACACCGCTATCTGTATGAACATGGAAATATCTACACCACTATCTGAATGAACATGGAAATAACTACACCTCTATCTGTATGAACATGGATATATCTACACAGCCATCTGGATGGACATGGAAATATCTGCACCGCTATCTGTATGAACATGGAAATATCTACACCGCTATCTGTATGAACATGGATATATCTACACAGCCATCTGGATGAACTTGGAAATATCTACACCGCTATCTGTATGAACATGGAAATATCTACACCGCTATCTGTATAAACATGGAAATATCTACACAGCCATCTGAATGAACATGGAAATATCTACACCGCTATCTGTGTAAACATGCATACATCTTCACCGCAGTCTGTATAAACCTGGAAATATCTACACCGCTGTCTGTATGAACATGGAAATATCTACACCGCTATCTGTATGAAAATGGAAATATCTACACAGCTATCTGCATATACATGGAAATATCTACACAGCTATCTCTTTACACATGGAAATAACTACACCGCTATCTGTATGAACATGGAAATATCTACACCGCCATCTGTATGAACATGGAAATGTCTGCACCGCCATCTGTATGAACATATAAATATCTACACCGCCATCTGTATTAAGATGGAGATATCTACACCGCTATCTCCATAAACATGGAAATATCTACACCGCTATCTGTATAAACATGGAAATAACTACACCGCTATCTGTATAAACAAGGAAATATCTACTCCGCTACCTGTATAAATATGGAAATATCAGCACCACTATCTGTATGAACATGGAAATATATACACCGCTATCTGTATGAACATGGAAATTTCTACACCGCTATCTGTATGAACATGGAAATATCTACACCGCTATCTGTATGAACATGGAAATATCTACACCGCTATCTGTTTGAACAAGGAAATATCTACACCGCTGTCTGCATGAAAATGGAAATATCTACACAGCTATCTGCATATACATGGAAATACCTACACAGCTATCTCTTTACACATGGAAATAACTACACCGCTATCTCTATGAGCATGGAAATATCTACATCGCCATCTGTATGAACATGGAAATATCTGCACCGCCATCTGTATGAACTTATAAATATCTACACCGCCATCTGTATTAAGAAGGAGATATCTACACCGCTATCTGTATAAACATGGAAATATCTACACCGCTATCTGTATAAACATGGAAATATCTACAGCGCTATCTGTATAAACATGGAAATATCTACACCGCTTCCTTTATAAACATGGAAATATCAGCACCGCTATCGGTATGAAAATGGAAATATCTACACCGCTATCTGTATGAACATGGATATATCTACACAGCCATCTGGATGAACATGGAAATATCTACACCGCAATCTGTATGAACATGGAAATATCTACACCGCTATCTGTATGAACATGGAAATATCTACACCGCTATCTGTTTGAACATGGAAATATCTACACCGCTATCTGCTTGAAAATGGAAATATCTACTCTGCTATCTGCATATACATGGAAATATCTACACAGCTATCTCTTTACACATGGAAATAACTACACCGCTATCAGTATGAACATAGAAATATCTACACCGCAATCTGTATGAACATGGAAATATCTGCAACTCCATCTGTATGAACATATAAATATCTACACAGCCATCTGTATTAAGATGGAGATATCTACACCGCTATCTGCATAAACATGGAAATATCTACACCGCTATCTGTATAAACATGGAAATATCTACAACGCTATCTGTATAAACATGGAAATATCTACACCGCTACCTGTATAAACATGGAAATATCATCACCGCTATCTGTATGAACATGGAAATATCTACATAGCCATCTGGATGAACATGGAAATATCTACACCACTATCTGTATGAACATGGAAATAGCTACACCGCTATCTGTATGAACATGGAAATATCTACACTGCTATCTGTATAAACATGGAAATATCTACACCTCTACCTGTATAAACATGGAAATATCAGAACCGCTATCTGTATGAACATGGAAATATCAGCCCCTCTATCTGTATGAACATGGAAATATCTACACCGCTATCTCTATGAACATGGAAATATCTACACCGCTATCTGTTTGAACATGGAAATATCTAAACCGCTATCTGCATGAAAATGGAAATATCTACACAGCTATCTGCATATACATGGAAATATCTACACAGCTATCTCTTTACACAAGGAAATAACTGCACAGTTATCTGTATGAACATGGAAATATCTACACCGCTATCTGTATGAACATGGAGATATCTACACCGCTATCTGTATGAACATGGAAATATCTACACCGCAATCTGTATGAACATGGAAATATCTTCACCGCCATCTGTATGAATATGGATATGTCTACACAGCGATCTGGATGAACATGGAAATATCTACACCGCGATCTGTATGAACATGGAAATATCTACACCGCTACCTGTGTAAACATGCATACATTTCACCGCTATCTGTATGAACATGGAAATATCTATACCGCTATCTGTATGAACATGGATATATCTACACAGCCATCTGGATGAACATAGAAATTTCTACACCGCTATCTGTTTGAACATGGAAATATCTAAACCGCTATCTGCATGAAAATAGGAATATCTACACAGCTCTCTGCATATACATGGAAATATCTACAAACCTATCTCTTTACACATGGAAATAACTACACCGCTATCTCTATAAACATGGAAATATCTACACCGCCATCTGTATGAACATGGAAATAAGTGCACCGCCGTCTGTATGAACATATAAATATCTACACCGCCATCAGTATTAAGATGGAGATATCTTCACCGCTATCTGTATAAACTTGGAAATATCAGCACCGCTATCTGTATGAACATGGAAATATCTACACCGCTATCTCTATGAACATGGATATATCTACACCGCTATCTGTATGAACATGGAAATAGCTACACCGCCATCTGTATGAACATGGAAATATCTGCAACGCCATCTGTATGAGCCCCTAAATATCTACACCGCCATCTGTATTAACAAGGAGATATCTACACCGCTATCTGTATAAACATGGAAATATCTACTACGCTGCCTGTATAAACATGGAAATATCTACACCGCTATCTGTATGAACATGGAAATATCTACACCGCTATCTGTATGAACATGGATATATCTACACAGCCATCTGGATGAACATGGAAATATCTACACCGCAATCTGTATGAACATGGAAATATCTACACCGCTATCTGTATGAACATGGAAATATCTACACCGCTATCTGTTTGAACATGGAAATATCTACACCGCTATCTGCTTGAAAATGGAAATATCTACTCTGCTATCTGCATATACATGGAAATATCTACACAGCTATCTCTTTACACATGGAAATAACTACACCGCTATCTGTATGAACATAGAAATATCTACACCGCAATCTGTATGAACATGGAAATATCTGCAACTCCATCTGTATGAACATATAAATATCTACACAGCCATCTGTATTAAGATGGAGATATCTACACCGCTATCTGCATAAACATGGAAATATCTACACCGCTATCTGTATAAACATGGAAATATCTACACCGCTATCTGTATAAACATGGAAATATCTACACCGCTACCTGTATAAACATGGAAATATCATCACCGCTATCTGTATGAACATGGAAATATCTACACAGCCATCTGGATGAACATGGAAATATCTAAACCACTATCTGTATGAACATGGAAATAGCTACACCGCTATCTGTATGAACATGGAAATATCTACACTGCTATCTGTATAAACATGGAAATATCTACACCTCTACCTGTATAAACATGGAAATATCAGAACCGCTATCTGTATGAACATGGAAATATCAGCCCCTCTATCTGTATGAACATGGAAATATCTACACCGCTATCTCTATGAACATGGAAATATCTACACCGCTATCTGTTTGAACATGGAAATATCTAAACCGCTATCTGCATGAAAATGGAAATATCTACACAGCTATCTGCATATACATGGAAATATCTACACAGCTATCTCTTTACACATGGAAATAACTACACAGTTATCTGTATGAACATGGAAATATCTACACCGCTATCTGTATGAACATGGAGATAACTACACCGCTATCTGTATGAACATGGAAATATCTACACCGCAATCTGTATGAACATGGAAATATCTTCACCGCCATCTGTATGAATATGGATATGTCTACACAGCGATCTGGATGAACATGGAAATATCTACACCGCGATCTGTATGAACATGGAAATATCTACACCGCTACCTGTGTAAACATGCATACATTTCACCGCTATCTGTATAAACATGGAAATATCTACACCGCTATCTGTATGAACATGGAAATATCTATACCGCTATCTGTATGAACATGGATATATCTACACAGCCATCTGGATGAACATAGAAATATCTACACCGCTATCTGTTTGAACATGGAAATATCTAAACCGCTATCTGCATGAAAATAGAAATATCTACACAGCTCTCTGCATATACATGGAAATATCTACAAACCTATCTCTTTACACATGGAAATAACTACACCGCTATCTCTATAAACATGGAAATATCTACACCGCCATCTGTATGAACATGGAAATAAGTGCACCTCCGTCTGTATGAACATATAAATATCTACACCGCCATCTGTATTAAGATGGAGATATCTTCACCGCTATCTGTATAAACTTGGAAATATCAGCACCGCTATCTGTATGAACATGGAAATATCTACACCGCTATCTCTATGAACATGGATATATCTACACCGCTATCTGTATGAACATGGAAATAGCTACACCGCCATCTGTATGAACATTGAAATATCTGCAACGCCATCTGTATGAGCCCCTAAATATCTACACCGCCATCTGTATTAACAAGGAGATATCTACACCGCTATCTGTATAAACATGGAAATATCTACTACGCTGCCTGTATAAACATGGAAATACCTACACCGCTATCTGTATGAACATGGAAATATCTACACCGCTATCTGTATGAACATGGATATATCTACACAGCCATCTGGATGAACATGGAAATATCTACACCGCAATCTGTATGAACATGGAAATATCTACACCGCTATCTGTATGAACATGGAAATATCTACACCGCTATCTGTTTGAACATGGAAATATCTACACCGCTATCTGCTTGAAAATGGAAATATCTACTCTGCTATCTGCATATACATGGAAATATCTACACACCTATCTCTTTACACATGGAAATAACTACACCGCTATCTGTATGAACATAGAAATATCTACACCGCAATCTGTATGAACATGGAAATATATGCAACTCCATCTGTATGAACATATAAATATCTACACAGCCATCTGTATTAAGATGGAGATATCTACACCGCTATCTGCATAAACATGGAAATATCTACACCGCTATCTGTATAAACATGGAAATATCTACACCGCTATCTGTATAAACATGGAAATATCTACACCGCTACCTGTATAAACATGGAAATATCATCACCGCTATCTGTATGAACATGGAAATATCTACACAGCCATCTGGATGAACATGGAAATATCTAAACCACTATCTGTATGAACATGGAAATAGCTACACCGCTATCTGTATGAACATGGAAATATCTACACTGCTATCTGTATAAACATGGAAATATCTACACCTCTACCTGTATAAACATGGAAATATCAGAACCGCTATCTGTATGAACATGGAAATATCAGCCCCTCTATCTGTATGAACATGGAAATATCTACACCGCTATCTCTATGAACATGGAAATATCTACACCGCTATCTGTTTGAACATGGAAATATCTAAACCGCTATCTGCATGAAAATGGAAATATCTACACAGCTATCTGCATATACATGGAAATATCTACACAGCTATCTCTTTACACATGGAAATAACTACACAGTTATCTGTATGAACATGGAAATATCTACACCGCTATCTGTATGAACATGGAGATATCTACACCGCTATCTGTATGAACATGGAAATATCTACACCGCTATCTGTATGAACATGGAAATATCTACACCGCTATCTGTTTGAAGATGGAAATATCTACACTGCTATCTGCATATACACGGAAATATCTACACAGGTATCTCTTTACACATGGAAATAACTACATCGCTATCTGTATGAACATGGAAATATCTACACTGCCATCTGTATGAACATGGAAATATCTGTACCGCCATCTGTATGAACATATAAATATATACACCGCCATCTGTATTAAGATGGAGATATCTACACCGCTATCTGCATAAACATGGAAATATTTACACCGCTATCTGTATAAACATGGAAATAACTACACCGCTATCTGTATAAACATGGAAATATGTACACCGCTACCTGTATAAACATGGAAATATCAGCACCACTATCTGAACATGGAAATATATACACCGCTATCTGTATGAACATGGAAATATCTACACCGCTATCAGTATGAACATGGAAATATCTACACCGCTATCTGTATGAACATGGAAATATCTACACCTCTATCTGTTTGAACAAGGAAATATCTACACAGCTGTCTGCATGAAAATGGAAATATCTACACAGCTATCTGCATATACATGGAAATATCTACACAGCTATCTCTTTACACATGGAAATAACTACACCACTATCTCTATAAGCATGGAAATATCTACATCGCCATCTGTATGAACATGGAAATATCTGCACCGCCATCTGTATGAACTTATAAATATCTACACCGCCATCTGTATTAAGAAGGAGATATCTACACCGCTATCTGTATGAACATGGATATATCTACACCGCTATCTGTATAAACATGGAAATATCTACACCGCTTCCTGTATAAACATGGAAATAACAGCACCGCTATCGGTATGAACACGGAAATATCTACACCTCTATCTGTATGAACATGGAAATATCTACACCGCTATCTGTATGAACATGGAAATATCTTCACCGTCATCTGTATGAACATGGATATATCTACATAGCCATCTGAATGAACATGGAAATATCTTCACCGATATCTGTATGAACATGGAAATATCTACACAGCTATCTGTACGAACATGGAAATATCTTCACCGCCATCTGTATGAACATGGATATGTCTACACAGCCATCTTAATGAACATGGAAATATCTACACCGCGATCTGTATGAACATGGAAATATCTACACCGCTATCTGTTTGAACATGGAAATATCTAAACCGCTATCTGCATGAAAATAGAAATATCTACACAGCTATCTGCATATACATGGAAATATCTACAAAGCTATCTCTATACACATGGAAATAACTACACCGCTATCTCTATAAACATGGAAATATCTACACCGCCATCTGTATGAACATGGAAATAAGTGCACGGCCGTCTGTATGAACATATAAATATCTACACCACCACCTGTATTAAGATGGAGATATCTTCACCGCTATCTGTATAAACTTGGAAATATCAGCACCGCTATCTGTATGAACATGGAAATATCTACACCGCTATCTCTATGAACATGGACATATCTAAACCGCTATCTGTATGAACATGGATATATCTACACAGCCATCTGGATGAACAAGGAAATATCTACACCGCAAAATGTATGAACATGGAAATATATACACCGCTATCTGTGTAAACATGCATACATCTTCACCGCTATCTGTATAAACATGGAAATATATACACCGCTATCTATATGAACATGGAAATATCTACACCGCTATCTGTATGAACCTGGATATATCTACACAACCATCTGGATGAACATGGAAATATCTACACCGCTATCTGTATAAACATGGAAATATCTACACCGCTATCTGTATAAACATGATAATATCTACACCGCTACCTGTATAAACATGGAAATATCAGCACCGCTATCTGTATGAACATGGAAATATCAGCCCCTCTATCTGTATGAACATGGAAATATCTACACCGCTATCTGTATGTACATGGAAATATCTACGCCGCTACCTGTATAAACATGGAAATATCAGCACCGCTATCTGTATGAACATGGAAATATCAGCCCCTCTATCTGTATGAACATGGAAATATCTACACCGCTATCTGTATGAACATGGAAATATCTACGCCGCTATATGTATGAACATGGAAATATCTACACCGCTATCTGTTTGAACATGGAAATATCTACACCGCTGTCTGCATGAAAATGTAAATATCTACACAGATATCTACATATACATGGAAATATCTACACAGCTATCTCTTCACACATGGAAATAACTACACTGCTATCTTTAAAAACATGGAAATATCTACACCGCCATCTGTATGAACAATGAAATATCTGCACCGCCATCTGTATGAACATATATCTACACCGCCATCTGTATTAAGAAGGAGATATCTGCACCACTATCTGTATAAACCTGGAAATATCTACACCGCTATCTGTATAAACATGGAAATATCTACCCCGCTATCTGTATAAACATGGAAACATCTACACCGCTACCTGTATAAACATGGAAATAGCACACCTATCTCTATGAACATGGAAATATCTACACCGCTATCTGTACGAACATGGAAATATATACACCGCTGTCTGTATGAAGATGGAAATAGCTACACCGCTATCTGTATGAACATGGAAATATCTACACCACTATCTGAATGAACATGGAAATAACTACACCTCTATCTGTATGAACACGGATATATCTACAAAGCCATCTGGATGGACATGGAAATATCCGCACCGCTATCTGTATGAACATGGAAATATCTACACCGCTATCTGTATGAACATGGATATATCTACACAGCCATCTGGATGAAGTTGGAAATATCTACACCGCTATCTGTATGAACATGGAAATATCTACACCGCTATCTGTATAAACATGGAAATATCTACACAGCCATCTGAATGAACATGGAAATATCTACACCGCTATCTGTGTAAACATGCATACATCTTCACCGCAGTCTGTATAAACATGGAAATATCTACACCGCTATCTGTATGAACATAGAAATATCTACACCGCTATCTGTATGAACATGGAAATATCTACACCGCCATCTGTATGAACACGGTAATATCTACACCGCCATCTGTATGAACATATAAATATATACACCCCCATCTATATTAAGATGGAAATATCCACAACGCTATCTGTATAAACTTAGCAATATCTACACTGCTATCTGTATAAACATGGAAATATCTACACCGCTATCTGTATAAACATGGAAATATCTACACCGCTACCTGTATAAACATGGAAATATCAGCACTGCTATCTGTATGAACATGGAAATATCTAAACCGCTATCTGTATGAACATGGAAATATCTACACCGCTATCTCTATGAACATGGAAAGAGCTACACTGCTATCTGTATGAACATGGAAATATCTACACCACTACCTGTATGAACATGGAAATATCTACACAGCTCTCTGTATGAACATGGATATATCTACACAGCCATCTGGATGAACATGGAAATATCTACACCGCCATCTGGATGAACATGGAAATATCTACACCGCTATCTGTATGAAAATGGAAATATCTACACTGCTATCTGAGTAAATATGCATACATCTTCACCGCAATCTGTATAAACATGGAAATATCTACACCGCTATCTGTATGAACATGGAAATATCTACACCGCTATCTGTTTGAACATGGAAATATCTACACCGCTATCTGCACAAAAATGGAAATATCTACAGAGCTATCTGCATATACATGGAAATATCTACACAGCTATCTCTTTACACATGGAAATAACTACACCGCTATCTCTATGAACATGGAAATATCTACACCGCCATCTGTATGAACATGGAAATATCTGCACCGCCATCTGTATGAACATGGAAATATCTACACCGCTATCTGTATAAACATGGAAATATCTACACCGCTATCTGTATGAATATGGAAATATCCACACCGCCATCTGTATGAACATGGAAATATCTGCACCGCCATCTGTATGAACATATAATTATCTACACCGCCATCTGTATTAAGAAGGAGATATCTACACCACTATCTGTATAAACATGGATATATCTACACCGCTCTCTGTATAAACATGGAAATATCTACACTGCTACCTGTATAAACATGGAAATATCTACACCGCGTCCTGTATAAACATGGAAATATCAGCACCGCTATCTGTATGAACATGGAAATATCAGCCCCTCTATCTGTATGAACATGGAAATATCTACACCGCTATCTCTATGAACATGGAAATATCTACACCGCTGTCTGTTTGAACATGGAAATATCTAAACTGCAATCTGCATGAAAATGGAAATATCCACACAGCTATATGCATATACATGGAAATATCTACACAGCTATCTCTTTACACATGGAAATAACTACACCGCTATCTGTATAAACAGGGAAATATCTTCAACGCCATCTGTATGAACATGGATATATCTACACAGCCTCCTGGATGAACATGGAAATATCTAAACTGCTATCTGTATGAACATGGAAATATCTGCACCTCTATCTGTATCAACATGGAAATACATACACCGCTATCTGTATGAACATGGAAATAGCTACACCTCTATCTGTATGAACATGGAAATATCTACACCACTATCTGTATTGACAAGGAAATATCTTCACCGCAATCGGTATGAACATGGGTATATCTACTTAGCCATCTGTATTAACATGGAAATATCTACACCGCTATCTGTATGAAAATGGAAATATCTACACCGCTATCTGTATAAACATGGAAATATCTACCCCGCTATCTGTATAAACATGGAAACATCTACACCGCTACCTGTATAAACATGGAAATAGCACACCTATCTCTATGAACATGGAAATATCTACACCGCTATCTGTACGAACATGGAAATATATACACCGCTGTCTGTATGAAGATGGAAATAGCTACACCGCTATCTGTATGAACATGGAAATATCTACACCACTATCTGAATGAACATGGAAATAACTACACCTCTATCTGTATGAACACGGATATATCTACAAAGCCATCTGGATGGACATGGAAATATCCGCACCGCTATCTGTATGAACATGGAAATATCTACACCGCTATCTGTATGAACATGGATATATCTACACAGCCATCTGGATGAAGTTGGAAATATCTACACCGCTATCTGTATGAACATGGAAATATCTACACCGCTATCTGTATAAACATGGAAATATCTACACAGCCATCTGAATGAACATGGAAATATCTACACCGCTATCTGTGTAAACATGCATACATCTTCACCGCAGTCTGTATAAACATGGAAATATCTACACTGCTATCTGTATGAACATAGAAATATCTACACCGCTATCTGTATGAACATGGAAATATCTACACCGCCATCTGTATGAACACGGTAATATCTACACCGCCATCTGTATGAACATATAAATATATACACCCCCATCTATATTAAGATGGAAATATCCACAACGCTATCTGTATAAACTTAGCAATATCTACACTGCTATCTGTATAAACATGGAACTATCTACACCGCTATCTGTATAAACATGGAAATATCTACACCGCTACCTGTATAAACATGGAAATATCAGCACTGCTATCTGTATGAACATGGAAATATCTAAACCGCTATCTGTATGAACATGGAAATATCTACACCGCTATCTCTATGAACATGGAAAGAGCTACACTGCTATCTGTATGAACATGGAAATATCTACACCACTACCTGTATGAACATGGAAATATCTACACAGCTCTCTGTATGAACATGGATATATCTACACAGCCATCTGGATGAACATGGAAATATCTACACCGCCATCTGGATGAACATGGAAATATCTACACCGCTATCTGTATGAAAATGGAAATATCTACACTGCTATCTGAGTAAATATGCATACATCTTCACCGCAATCTGTATAAACATGGAAATATCTACACCGCTATCTGTATGAACATGGAAATATCTACACCGCTATCTGTTTGAACATGGAAATATCTACACCGCTATCTGCACAAAAATGGAAATATCTACAGAGCTATCTGCATATACATGGAAATATCTACACAGCTATCTCTTTACACATGGAAATAACTACACCGCTATCTCTATGAACATGGAAATATCTACACCGCCATCTGTATGAACATGGAAATATCTGCACCGCCATCTGTATGAACATGGAAATATCTACACCGCTATCTGTATAAACATGGAAATATCTACACCGCTATCTGTATGAATATGGAAATATCCACACCGCCATCTGTATGAACATGGAAATATCTGCACCGCCATCTGTATGAACATATAATTATCTACACCGCCATCTGTATTAAGAAGGAGATATCTACACCACTATCTGTATAAACATGGATATATCTACACCGCTCTCTGTATAAACATGGAAATATCTACACTGCTACCTGTATAAACATGGAAATATCTACACCGCGTCCTGTATAAACATGGAAATATCAGCACCGCTATCTGTATGAACATGGAAATATCAGCCCCTCTATCTGTATGAACATGGAAATATCTACACCGCTATCTCTATGAACATGGAAATATCTACACCGCTGTCTGTTTGAACATGGAAATATCTAAACTGCAATCTGCATGAAAATGGAAATATCCACACAGCTATATGCATATACATGGAAATATCTACACAGCTATCTCTTTACACATGGAAATAACTACACCGCTATCTGTATAAACAGGGAAATATCTTCAACGCCATCTGTATGAACATGGATATATCTACACAGCCTCCTGGATGAACATGGAAATATCTAAACTGCTATCTGTATGAACATGGAAATATCTGCACCTCTATCTGTATCAACATGGAAATACATACACCGCTATCTGTATGAACATGGAAATAGCTACACCTCTATCTGTATGAACATGGAAATATCTACACCACTATCTGTATTGACAAGGAAATATCTTCACCGCAATCGGTATGAACATGGGTATATCTACTTAGCCATCTGTATTAACATGGAAATATCTACACCGCTATCTGTATGAAAATGGAAATATCTACACCGCTATCTGTATAAACATGGAAATATCTACCCCGCTATCTGTATAAACATGGAAACATCTACACCGCTACCTGTATAAACATGGAAATAGCACACCTATCTCTATGAACATGGAAATATCTACACCGCTATCTGTACGAACATGGAAATATATACACCGCTGTCTGTATGAAGATGGAAATAGCTACACCGCTATCTGTATGAACATGGAAATATCTACACCACTATCTGAATGAACATGGAAATAACTACACCTCTATCTGTATGAACACGGATATATCTACAAAGCCATCTGGATGGACATGGAAATATCCGCACCGCTATCTGTATGAACATGGAAATATCTACACCGCTATCTGTATGAACATGGATATATCTACACAGCCATCTGGATGAAGTTGGAAATATCTACACCGCTATCTGTATGAACATGGAAATATCTACACCGCTATCTGTATAAACATGGAAATATCTACACAGCCATCTGAATGAACATGGAAATATCTACACCGCTATCTGTGTAAACATGCATACATCTTCACCGCAGTCTGTATAAACATGGAAATATCTACACTGCTATCTGTATGAACATAGAAATATCTACACCGCTATCTGTATGAACATGGAAATATCTACACCGCCATCTGTATGAACACGGTAATATCTACACCGCCATCTGTATGAACATATAAATATATACACCCCCATCTATATTAAGATGGAAATATCCACAACGCTATCTGTATAAACTTAGCAATATCTACACTGCTATCTGTATAAACATGGAACTATCTACACCGCTATCTGTATAAACATGGAAATATCTACACCGCTACCTGTATAAACATGGAAATATCAGCACTGCTATCTGTATGAACATGGAAATATCTAAACCGCTATCTGTATGAACATGGAAATATCTACACCGCTATCTCTATGAACATGGAAAGAGCTACACTGCTATCTGTATGAACATGGAAATATCTACACCACTACCTGTATGAACATGGAAATATCTACACAGCTCTCTGTATGAACATGGATATATCTACACAGCCATCTGGATGAACATGGAAATATCTACACCGCCATCTGGATGAACATGGAAATATCTACACCGCTATCTGTATGAAAATGGAAATATCTACACTGCTATCTGAGTAAATATGCATACATCTTCACCGCAATCTGTATAAACATGGAAATATCTACACCGCTATCTGTATGAACATGGAAATATCTACACCGCTATCTGTTTGAACATGGAAATATCTACACCGCTATCTGCACAAAAATGGAAATATCTACAGAGCTATCTGCATATACATGGAAATATCTACACAGCTATCTCTTTACACATGGAAATAACTACACCGCTATCTCTATGAACATGGAAATATCTACACCGCCATCTGTATGAACATGGAAATATCTGCACCGCCATCTGTATGAACATGGAAATATCTACACCGCTATCTGTATAAACATGGAAATATCTACACCGCTATCTGTATGAATATGGAAATATCCACACCGCCATCTGTATGAACATGGAAATATCTGCACCGCCATCTGTATGAACATATAATTATCTACACCGCCATCTGTATTAAGAAGGAGATATCTACACCACTATCTGTATAAACATGGATATATCTACACCGCTCTCTGTATAAACATGGAAATATCTACACTGCTACCTGTATAAACATGGAAATATCTACACCGCGTCCTGTATAAACATGGAAATATCAGCACCGCTATCTGTATGAACATGGAAATATCAGCCCCTCTATCTGTATGAACATGGAAATATCTACACCGCTATCTCTATGAACATGGAAATATCTACACCGCTGTCTGTTTGAACATGGAAATATCTAAACTGCAATCTGCATGAAAATGGAAATATCCACACAGCTATATGCATATACATGGAAATATCTACACAGCTATCTCTTTACACATGGAAATAACTACACCGCTATCTGTATAAACAGGGAAATATCTTCAACGCCATCTGTATGAACATGGATATATCTACACAGCCTCCTGGATGAACATGGAAATATCTAAACTGCTATCTGTATGAACATGGAAATATCTGCACCTCTATCTGTATCAACATGGAAATACATACACCGCTATCTGTATGAACATGGAAATAGCTACACCTCTATCTGTATGAACATGGAAATATCTACACCACTATCTGTATTGACAAGGAAATATCTTCACCGCAATCGGTATGAACATGGGTATATCTACTTAGCCATCTGTATTAACATGGAAATATCTACACCGCTATCTGTATGAAAATGGAAATATCTACACCGCTATCTGTACGAACATAGATATATCTGCACAGCCCTCTGTATGAACATGGAAATCTCCAAACCGCTATCTGTGTAAACATGCATACATTTTCACCGCTGTCTGTATAAACTTGGAAATATCTACACCGCTATCTGTATAAACATGGAAATATATACACCTCTATCTGAAGATGGAAATATATACACCACTCTCTGCATGAAAATGGAAATATCTACACAGCTATCTGCATATACATGGAAATATCTACAAAGCTATCTCTTTACACATGGAAATAACTACACCGCTATCTGTATGAACATGGAAATATCTACAACGCCATCTGTATGAACATGGAAATATCTGCACCGCCATCTGTATGAACATATAAATAACTACACCGCCATCTGTATTAAGAAGGAGATATCTAAACCGCTATCTGTATAAACATGGAAATACCTACACTGCTGCCTGTATAAACATGGAAATATCAGCACTGCTATCTGTATGAAAATGGAAATATCTACACCGCAACCTGTATGAACATGGAAATATCTACACCGCTATCTGTATGAACATGGAAATATCTACACCGCTATCTGTATGAACATGGAAATATCTACACCACTATCTGTATGAACATGGAAATATCTACACTGCCATCTGTATGAACACGGAAATATCTACACCGCCATCTGTATGAACATGGAAATATCTGCACCGCCATCTGTATGAACATATAAATATCTACACCGCCATCTGTATTAAGGTGGAGATATCTACACCGCTATCTGAATAAACATGGAAATATCTACACCGCTATCTGTATAAACATGGAAATATCAGCACCGCTATCTGTATGAACATGGAAATATCTACACCGCTATCTGTATGAACATGGAAATATCTACACCGCTATCTGTATGAACATGGAAATATCTACAAAGCTATCTGAATGAACATGGAAATATCTACACCGCTATCTGTTTGAACATGTAAATATCTACACCGCCAACTGCATGAAAATGGAAATATCTACAAAGCTATCTGCATATACATTGAAATATATACACTGCTATCTCTTTACACATGGAAATATCTACACCGCTATATCTATAAACATGGAAATATCTACACCGCCGTCTGTATGAACATGGAAATATCTACACCGCTATCTGTATGAACATGGAAATATCTACACCGCTATCTGTATGAACATGGAAATATCTACACCGCTATCTGTACGAACATGGATATATCTACACAGCCATCTGGATGAACATGGAAATAT
The DNA here is from genome assembly GCF_029281585.2 of Gorilla gorilla gorilla. Lineage (NCBI taxonomy): Eukaryota > Metazoa > Chordata > Mammalia > Primates > Hominidae > Gorilla > Gorilla gorilla. Next base: position 1,543,958 of record NC_073248.2, read on the forward strand.
CTACACCGCTATCTGTATGAACTTGGTAATATCTTCACCGCCATCTGTATGAACATGGATATGTCTACACAGCCATCTGGATGAACATGGAAATATCTACACCGCTATCTGTATGAACATGGAAATATCTACACTGCTATCTGTGTAAACATGCAAACATCTTCACCACTATCTGTATAAACATGGAAATATCTACACCGCTATCTGTATGAACATGGAAATATCTACACCGCTCTCTCTATGAACATGGAAATATCTACACCGCTATCTGTTTGAACATGGAAATATCTAAACCGCTATCTGCATGAAAATGGAAATATCTACACAGCTATCTGCATATGCATGGAAATATCTACACAGCTATCTCTTTACACACGGAAAAAACTACACCGCTATCTGTATGAAGATGGAAATACCTTCACCGCCATCTGTATGAACATGGATATATCAACACAGCCATCTGGATGAACATGGAAATATCTACACCGCTATCTGTATAAACATGCATACATCTTCACCGCTATCTGTATAAACATGGAAATATCTACACTGCTATCTGCATGCACATGGAAATATCTACACCGCTATCTGTGTAAATATGCATACATCTTCACCGCAATCTGTATAAACATGGAAATATCTTCACCGCAATCTGTATAAACATGGAAATATCTTCACCGCAATCTGTATGAACATGGAAATATCTGCACCGCTATCTGTATCAACATGGAAAACATACATAGCTATCTGTATGAACTTGGAAATAGCTACACCTCTATCTGTATGAACATGGAAATATCTACACCACTATCTGTATGGACAAGGAAATATCTTCACCGCAATCGGTATGAACATGGATATATCTACGCAGCCATCTGTATTAACATGGAAATATCTACACCGCTATCTGTATGAAAATGGAAATATCTACACCGCTATCTGTACGAACATGGATATATCTGCACAGCCCTCTGTATGAACATGGAAATCTCCACACCGCTATCTGTGTAAACATGCATACATGTTCACCGCTGTCTGTATAAACTTGGAAATATCTACACCGCTATGTGTATAAACATGGAAATATCCACACCGCTATCTGTGTAAACATGGAAATGTCTACACCGCTATCTGTGTAAACATGGAAATATCTCCACTGCCATCTGTGTAAAAGTGAAAATATCTACACCGCCATCTCTAAAAACATGGAAATATCTACACCGCCATCTGTATGAACATGGAAATATCTACACCGCCATATCTATAAACGTGGAAATATCTACACCGCTATCTGTATGAACTTGGAAATATCTACACTGCTATCTGTATAAAATTGAAATTATCTACACCACTATCTCTATAAACATGGAAATATCTACACCGCTATCTGTATAAACATGGAAGTATCCACACCGCTATGTGTATAAACATGGAAATATCTTCACCGCTATCTGTATGAACATGGAAATAGCTACACCTCCATCTGTATAAACATGGAAATATCTACACCACTATCTGTATGGACAAGGAAATATCTTCACCGCAATCGGTATGAACATGGATATATCTACGCAGCCATCTGTATTAACATGGAAATATCTACACCGCTATCTGTATGAAAATGGAAATATCTACACCGCTATCTGTACGAACATGGATATATCTGCACAGCCCTCTGTATGAACATGGAAATCTCCACACCGCTATCTGTGTAAACATGCATACATCTTCACCGCTGTCTGTATAAACTTGGAAATATCTACACCGCTATCTTTATAAACATGGAAATATATACACCTCTATCTGAAGATGGAAATATATACACCACTCTCTGCATGAAAATGGAAATATCTACACAGCTATCTGCATATACATGGAAATATCTACAAAGCTATCTCTTTACACATGGAAATAACTACACCGCTATCTGTATGAAAATGGAAATATCTACACAGCTATCTGCATATAAATGGAAATATCTACAAAGCTATCTCTTTACACATGGAAATAACTACACCGCTATCTGTATGAACATGGAAATATCTACAACGCCATATGTATGAACATGGAAATATCTGCACCGCCATCTGTATGAACATATAAATATCTACACCGCCATCTGTATTAAGAAGGAGATATCTAAACCGCTATCTGTATAAACATGGAAATACCTACACTGCTGCCTGTATAAACATGGAAATATCAGCACTGCTATCTGTATGAAAATGGAAATATCTACACCGCAACCTGTATGAACATGGAAATATTTACACCGCTATCTGTATGAACATGGAAATATCTACAGCGCTATCTGTATGAACATGGAAATATCTACACCGCCATCTGTATGAACATGGAAATATCTGCACCGCCATCTGTATGAACATGGAAATATCTACACCGCCATCTGTATGAACATGGAAATATCTACACCGCCATCTGTATGAACATGGAAATATCTGCACCGCCATCTGTATGAACATATAAATATCTAAACAGCCATCTGTATTAAGGTGGAGATATCTACACCGCTATCTGAATAAACATGGAAATATCTACACCGCTATCTGTATAAACATGGAAATATCTACACCGCTATCTCTATAAACATGGAAATATCTACACCGCTATCTGTATGAACATGGAAATATCTACAAAGCTATCTGAATGAACATGGAAATATCTACACCGCTATCTGTTAGAATATGTAAATATGTACACCGCTATCTGCATGAAAATGGAAATATCTACAAAGCTATCTGCATATACATGGAAATATCTACACAGCTATCTCTTTACACATGGAAATAACTACACCGCTATATCTATAAACATGGAAATATCTACACCGCCCTCTGTATGAACATGGAAATAACTGCATCGCCATCTGTATGAACTTATAAATATCTACACCGCCATCTGTATTAAGAAGGAGATATCTACACCGCTATCTGTATAAACATGGATATATCTACACCGCTGCCTGTATAAACATGGAAATATCAGCACCGCTATCTGTATGAACATGGAAAAATCTACACCGCTACCTGTATGAACATGGAAATATCTACACAGCTATCTGTATGAACATGGAAGTATCTACACCGCTATCTGAACATGGAAATATCTACAACGCCATCTGTATGAACATGGAAATATCTGCACCGCCATCTGTATGAACATATAAATATCTACACCTCCATCTGTATTAAGATGGAGATATCTACACCGCTATCTGAATAAACATGGAAATATCTACACCGCTATCTGTATAAACATGGAAATATCTACACCGCTACCTGTATAAACATGGAAATATCTACACCGCTACCTGTATAAACATGGAAATATCAGCACCGCTATCTGTATGAACATGGAAATATCTACACCGCTATCTGTATGAACATGGAAATATCTACACCGCTATCTGTATGAACATGGAAATATCTACAAAGCTATCTGAATGAACATGGAAATATCTACACCGCTATCTGTTTGAACATGTAAATATCTACACCGCCAACTGCATGAAAATGGAAATATCTACAAAGCTATCTGCATATACATTGAAATATATACACTGCTATCTCTTTACACATGGAAGTATCTACACCGCTATATCTATAAACATGGAAATATCTACACCGCCGTCTGTATGAACATGGAAATATCTACACCGCTATCTGTATGAACATGGAAATATCTACACCGCTATCTGTATGAACATGGAAATATCTACACCGCTATCTGTATGAACATGGATATATCTACACAGCAATCTGGATGAACATGGAAATATCTACACCGCTATCTGTATGAACATGGTAATATCTTCACCGCCATCTGTATGAACATGGATATATCTACACAGCCATCTGGATGAACATGGAAATATCTACACCGCTATCTGTATGAACATGGAAATATCTACACTGCTATCTGAGTAAACATGCAAACATCTTCACCACTATCTGTATAAACATGGAAATATCTACACCGCTATCTGTATGAACATGGAAATATCTACACCGCTCTCTCTATGAACATGGAAATATCTACACCGCTATCTGTTTGAACATGGAAATATCTGCACCGCCATCTGTATGAACATGGAAATATCTACACCGCCATCTGTATGAACATGGAAATATCTACACCGCCATCTGTATGAACATGGAAATATCTGCACCGCCATCTGTATGAACATGGAAATATCTACACCGCCATCTGTATGAACATGGAAATATCTACACCGCCATCTGTATGAACATGGAAATATCTGCACCGCCATCTGTATGAACATATAAATATCTAAACAGCCATCTGTATTAAGGTGGAGATATCTACACCGCTATCTGAATAAACATGGAAATATCTACACCGCTATCTGTATAAACATGGAAATTTCTACACCGCTATCTCTATAAACATGGAAATATCTACACCGCTATCTGTATGAACATGGAAATATCTACAAAGCTATCTGAATGAACATGGAAATATCTACACCGCTATCTGTTAGAATATGTAAATATCTACACCGCTATCTGCATGAAAATGGAAATATCTACAAAGCTATCTGCATATACATGGAAATATCTACACAGCTATCTCTTTACACATGGAAATAACTACACCGCTATATCTATAAACATGGAAATATCTACACCGCCCTCTGTATGAACATGGAAATAACTGCATCGCCATCTGTATGAACTTATAAATATCTACACCGCCATCTGTATTAAGAAGGAGATATCTACACCGCTATCTGTATAAACATGGATATATCTACACCGCTGCCTGTATAAACATGGAAATATCAGCACCGCTATCTGTATGAACATGGAAAAATCTACACCGCTACCTGTATGAACATGGAAATATCTACACAGCTATCTGTATGAACATGGAAGTATCTACACCGCTATCTGAACATGGAAATATCTACAACGCCATCTGTATGAACATGGAAATATCTGCACCGCCATCTGTATGAACATATAAATATCTACACCTCCATCTGTATTAAGATGGAGATATCTACACCGCTATCTGAATAAACATGGAAATATCTACACCGCTATCTGTATAAACATGGAAATATCTACACCGCTACCTGTATAAACATGGAAATATCTACACCGCTACCTGTATAAACATGGAAATATCAGCACCGCTATCTGTATGAACATGGAAATATCTACACCGCTATCTGTATGAACATGGAAATATCTACACCGCTATCTGTATGAACATGGAAATATCTACAAAGCTATCTGAATGAACATGGAAATATCTACACCGCTATCTGTTTGAACATGTAAATATCTACACCGCCAACTGCATGAAAATGGAAATATCTACAAAGCTATCTGCATATACATTGAAATATATACACTGCTATCTCTTTACACATGGAAGTATCTACACCGCTATATCTATAAACATGGAAATATCTACACCGCCGTCTGTATGAACATGGAAATATCTACACCGCTATCTGTATGAACATGGAAATATCTACACCGCTATCTGTATGAACATGGAAATATCTACACCGCTATCTGTATGAACATGGATATATCTACACAGCAATCTGGATGAACATGGAAATATCTACACCGCTATCTGTATGAACATGGTAATATCTTCACCGCCATCTGTATGAACATGGATATGTCTACACAGCCATCTGGATGAACATGGAAATATCTACACCGCTATCTGTATGAACATGGAAATATCTACACTGCTATCTGAGTAAACATGCAAACATCTTCACCACTATCTGTATAAACATGGAAATATCTACACCGCTATCTGTATGAACATGGAAATATCTACACCGCTCTCTCTATGAACATGGAAATATCTACACCGCTATCTGTTTGAACATGGAAATATCTAAACCGCTATCTGCATGAAAATGGAAATATCTACACAGCTATCTGCATATGCATGGAAATATCTACACAGCTATCTCTTTACACACGGAATAAACTACACCGCTATCTGTATAAACATGCATACATCTTCACCGCTTTCTGTATAAACATGGAAATATCTACACTGCTATCTGCATGAACATGGAAATATCTTCACCGGTATCTGTGTAAATATGCATACATCTTCACCGCAATCTGTATAAACATGGAAATATCTTCACCGCAATCTGTATAAACATGGAAATATCTTCACCGCTATCTGTATGAACATGGAAATATCTGCACCGCTATCTGTATCAACATGGAAATACATACACCGCTATCTGTATGAACATGGAAATAGCTACACCTCTATCTGTATGAACATGGAAATATCTACACCACTATCTGTATGGACAAGGAAATATCTTCACCGCAATCGGTATGAACATGGATATATCTATGCAGCCATCTGTATTAACATGGAAATATCTACACCGCTATCTGTATGAAAATGGAAATATCTACACCGCTATCTGTACGAACATGGATATATCTGCACAGCCCTCTGTATGAACATGGAAATCTCCACACCGCTATCTGTGTCAACATGCATACATCTTCACCGCTGTCTGTATAAACTTGGAAATATCTACACCGCTATCTGTATAAACATGGAAATTTATACACCTCTATCTGAAGATGGAAATATATACACCTCTCTCTGCATGAAAATGGAAATATCTACACAGCTATCTGCATATACATGGAAATATCTACAAAGCTATCTCTTTACACATGGAAATAACTACACCGCTATCTGTATGAACATGGAAATATCTACAACGCCATCTGTATGAACATGGAAATATATGCACCGCCATCTGTATGAACATATAAATATCTACACCGCCATCTGTATTAAGAAGGAGATATCTAAACCGCTATCTGTATAAACATGGAAATACCTACACTGCTGCCTGTATAAACATGGAAATATCAGCACTGCTATCTGTATGAAAATGGAAATATCTACACCGCAACCTGTATGAACATGGAAATATCTACACCGCTATCTGTATGAACATGGAAATATCTACACCGCTATCTGTATGAACATGGAAATATCTACACCGCAATCTGTATGAACATGGAAATATCTACACCGCCATCTGTATGAACATGGAAATATCTACACCGCCATCTGTATGAACATGGAAATATCTGCACCGCCATCTGTATGAACATATAAATATCTACACCGCCATCTGTATTAAGGTGGAGATATCTACACCGCTATCTGAATAAACATGGAAATATCTACACCGCTATCTGTATAAAAATGGAAATATCTACACCGCTATCTCTATAAACATGGAAATATCTACACCGCTACCTGTATAAACATGGAAATATCAGCACCACTATCTGTATGAACATGGAAATATCTACACCGCTTTCTGTATGAACATGGAAATATCTACACCGCTATCTGTATGAACATGGAAATATCTACAAAGCTATCTGAATGAACATGGAAATATCTACACCGCTATCTGTTTGAACATGTAAATATCTACACCGCTATCTGCATGAAAATGGAAATATCTACAAAGCTATCTGCATATACATGGAAATATCTACACAGCTATCTCTTTACACATGGAAATAACTACACCGCTATATCTATAAACATGGAAATATCTACACCGCCATCTGTATGAACATGGAAATATCTGCACCGCCATCTGTATGAACTTATAAATATCTACACCGCCATCTGTATTAAGAAGGAGATATCTACAACGCTATCTGTATAAACATGGATATATCTACACCGCTGCCTGTATAAACATGGAAATATCAGCACCGCTATCTGTATGAACATGGAAAAATCTACACCGCTACCTGTATGAACATGGAAATATCTACACAGCTATCTGTATGAACATGGAAGTATCTACACCGCTATCTGAACATGGAAATATCTACAACGCCATCTGTATGAACATGGAAATATCTGCACCACCATCTGTATGAACATATAAATATCTACACCGCCATCTGTATTAAGATGGAGATATCTACACCGCTATCTGTTTGAACATGGAAATATCTAAACCGCTATCTGCATGAAAATGGAAATATCTACACAGCTATCTGCATATGCATGGAAATATCTACACAGCTATCTCTTTACACACGGAAAAAACTACACCGCTATCTGTATGAAGATGGAAATATCTTCACCGCCATCTGTATGAACATGGATATATCAACACAGCCATCTGGATGAACATGGAAATATCTAAACCGCTATCTGTATAAACATGCATACATCTTCACCGCTATCTGTATAAACATGGAAATATCTACACTGCTATCTGCATGAACATGGAAATATCTACACCGCTATCTGTGTAAATATGCATACATCTTCACCGCAATCTGTATAAACATGGAAATATCTTCACCGCAATCTGTATAAACATGGAAATACCTTCACCGCTATCTGTATGAACATGGAAATATCTGCACCGCTATCTGTATCAACATGGAAATACATACACCGCTATCTGTATGAACATGGAAATAGCTACACCTCTATATGTATGAACATGGAAATATCTACACCACTATCTGTATGGACAAGGAAATATCTTCACCGCAATCAGTATGAACATGGATATATCTACGCAGCCATCTGTATTAACATGGAAATATCTACACCGCTATCTGTATGAAAATGGAAATATCTACACCGCTATCTGTACGAACATGGATATATCTGCACAGCCCTCTGTATGAACATGGAAATCTCCACACCGCTATCTGTGTAAACATGCATACATCTTCACCGCTGTCTGTATAAACTTGGAAATATCTACACCGCTATCTGTATAAACATGGAAATATAAACACCACTATCTGAAGATGGAAATATATACACCACTCTCTGCATGAAAATGGAAATATCTACACAGCTATCTGCATATACATGGAAATATCTACAAAGCTATCTCTTTACACATGGAAATAACTACACCGCTATCTGTATGAAAATGGAAATATCTACAACGCCATCTGTATGAACATGGAAATATCTGCACCGCCATCTGAATGAACATATAAATATCTACACCGCCATCTGTATTAAGAAGGAGATATCTAAACCGCTATCTGTATAAACATGGAAATACCTACACTGCTGCCTGTATAAACATGGAAATATCAGCACTGCTATCTGTATGAAAATGGAAATATCTACACCGCAACCTGTATGAACATGGAAATATCTACACCGCTATCTGTATGAACATGGAAATATCTACACCGCTATCTGTATGAACATGGAAATATCTACACCGCCATCTGTATGAACATGGAAATATCTACACCGCCATCTGTATGAACATGGAAATATCTGCACCGCCATCTGTATGAACATATAAATATCTACACCGCCATCTGTATTAAGGTGGAGATATCTACACCGCTATCTGAATAAACATGGAAATATCTACACCGCTATCTGTATAAACATGGAAATATCTACACCGCTATCTCTATAAACATGGAAATATCTACACCGCTACCTGTATAAACATGGAAATATCAGCACCACTATCTGTATGAACATGGAAATATCTACACCGCTGCCTGTATAAACATGGAAATATCTACACCGCTATCTGTATGAACTTGGAAAAATCTACACCGCTACCTGTATGAACATGGAAATATCTACACCGCTATCTGTTTGAACATGTAAATATCTACACCGCTATCTGCATGAAAATGGAAATATCTACAAAGCTATCTGCATATACATGGAAATATCTACACAGCTATCTGTATGAACATGGAAGTATCTACACCGCTATCTGAACATGGAAATATCTACAACGCCATCTGTATGAACATGGAAATATCTGCACCGCCATCTGTATGAACATATAAATATCTACACCGCCATCTGTATTAAGATGGAGATATCTACACCGCTATCTGAATAAACATGGAAATATCTACACCGCTATCTGTATAAACATGGAAATATCTACACCGCTACCTGTATAAACATGGAAATATCAGCACCGCTATCTGTATGAACATGGAAATATCTACACCGCTATCTGTATGAACATGGAAATATCTACACCGCTATCTGTATGAACATGGAAATATCTACAAAGCTATCTGAATGAACATGGAAATATCTACACCGCTATCTGTTTGAACATGTAAATATCTACACCGCCAACTGCATGAAAATGGAAATATCTACAAAGCTATCTGCATATACATTGAATTATATACACTGCTATCTCTTTACACATGGAAATATCTACACCGCTATATCTATAAACATGGAAATATCTACACCGCCGTCTGTATGAAAATGGAAATATCTACACCGCTATCTGTATGAACATGGAAATATCTACACCGCTATCTGTATGAACATGGAAATATCTACACCGCTATCTGTATGAACATGGATATATCTACACAGCCATCTGGATGAACATGGAAATATCTACACCGCTATCTGTATGAACATGGTAATATCTTCACCGCCATCTGTATGAACATGGATATGTCTACACAGCCATCTGGATGAACATGGAAATATCTACACCGCTATCTGTATGAACATGGAAATATCTACACTGCTATCTGTGTAAACATGCAAACATCTTCACCACTATCTGTATAAACATGGAAATATCTACACCACTATCTGTATGAACATGGAAATATCTACACCGCTCTCTCAATGAACATGGAAATATCTACACCGCTATCTGTTTGAACATGGAAATATCTAAACCGCTATCTGCATGAAAATGGAAATATCTACACAGCTATCTGCATATGCATGGAAATATCTACACAGCTATCTCTTTACACACGGAAAAAACTACACCGCTATCTGTATGAAGATGGAAATATCTTCACTGCCATCTGTATGAACATGGATATATCAACACAGCCATCTGGATGAACATGGAAATATCTACACCGCTATCTGTATAAACATGCATACACCTTCACCGCTATCTGTATAAACATGGAAATATCTACACTGCTATCTGCATGAACATGGAAATATCTACACCGCTATCTGTGTAAATATGCATACATCTTCACCGCAATCTGTATAAACATGGAAATATCTTCACCGCTATCTGTATGAACATGGAAATGTCTACACCGCTATCTGTTTAAACATGGAAATATCTACACCGCTATCTGCATGAAAATGGAAATATCTACAGAGCTATCTGCATATACATGGAAATATCTACACAGCTATCTCTTTACACATGGAAATAACTACACCGCTATCTGTATGAACATGGAAATATCTACACCGCCATCTGTATGAACATGGAAATATCTTCACCGCCATCTGTATGAACATACAAATATCTTCACGGCCATCTGTATTAAAATGGAGATATCTACACTGCTAACAGTATAAACATGGAAATATCTACACCGCTATCTGTATAAACATGGAAATAACTACACCGCTATCTGTATAAACATGGAAATATATACACCGCAACCTGTATAAACATGGAAATATCAGCACCGCTATCTGTATGAACATGGAAATATCAGACCCTCTATCTGTATGAACGGGGAAATACCTACTCCGCTATCTGTATGAACATGGAAATATCTACACCGCTATCTGTATGAACATGGAAATATCTACAACGCCATCTGTTTGAATATGGATATATCTACACAGCCATCTGGATGAACATGGAAATATCTACACCGATATCTGTATGAACATGGAAATAGCTACACCGCTATCTGTATGAACATGGAAATATCTACACCGCTACCTGTATAAACATGGAAATATCAGCACAGCTATCTGCATGAACATGGAAATATCTACACCGCTATGTGTACGAAGATGGAAATATCTACACCGCTATCTGTATGAACATGGAAATAGCTACACCGCTATCTGTATGAACATGGAAATATCTACACCGCTATCTGTATGAACATGGATATATCTACACAGCCATCTGGATGAACATGGAAATATCTACACCGCTATCTGTATGAACATGGAAATATCTACACCACTATGTGTGTAAACATGCATACATCTTCACCGCTATCTGTATAAACATGGAAATATCTACACCGCTATCTGTTTGAACTTGGAAATATCTAAACGGCTATCTGCATGAAAATGGAAATATCTACACAGCTATCTGCATATACATGGAAATATCTACACAGCTATCTCTTTACACATGGAAATAACTACACCGCTATCTGTATGAACATGGAAATATCTGCACGGCCATCTGTATGAACATATAAATATCTACACCGCCATCTGTATTAAGATGGAGATATCTACACCGCTATCTGTATAAACATGGAAATATCTACAGCGCTATCTGCATAAACATGGAAATATCTACACCGCTATCTGTATAAACATGGAAATAACTACACCGCTATCTGTATAAACAAGGAAATATCTACACCGCTACCTGTATAAACATGGAAATATCAGCACCACTATCTGTATGAACATGGAAATATATACACCGCTATCTGTATGAACATGGAAATATCTACACCGCTTTCTGTATGAACATGCAAATATCTACACCGCTATCTGTATGAACATGGAAATATCTACACCGCTATCTGTATAAACATGGAAATAACAACACCGCTATCTGTATAAACATGGAAATATCTACACCGCTACCTGTATAAACATGGAAATATCAGCACCGCTATCTGTATGAACATGGAAATATCAGCCCCTCTATCTGTATGAACGTGGAAATACCTACTCCGCTATCTGTATGAACATGGAAATATCTACACCGCTATCTGTATGAACATGGAAATATCTTCAACGCCATCTGTTTGAATATGGATATATCTACACAGCCATCTGGATGAACATGGAAATATCTACACCGATATCTGTATGAACATGGAAATAGCTACACCGCTATCTGTATGAACATGGAAATATCTACACCACTATCTGTATGAACATGGAAATATCTACACCGCTGTCTGTATGAACATGGAATTATCATCACCGCCATCTGTATGAACATGGATATATCTGTACAGCCATCTGGATGAACACGGAAATATCTACACCGCTATCTGTATGAACATGGAAATAGCTACAGAGCTATCTGTATGAACATGGAAATATCTACACCGCTACCTGTATAAACATGGAAATATCAGCACAGCTATCTGTATGAACATGGAAATATCTACACCGCTATGTGTACGAAGATGGAAATAGCTACACCGCTATCTGTATGAACATGGAAATATCTACACCGCTATCTGTATGAACATGGAAATATCTACACCACTATCTGTATGAACATGGAAATATCTACACCGCTATCTGTATGAACATGGATATATCTACACAACCTTCTGGAGGAACATGGAAATATCTACACCGCTATCTGTATGAACATGGAAATATCTACACCACTATGTGTGTAAACATGCATACATCTTCACCGCTATCTGTATAAACATGGAAATATCTACACCGCTATCTGTTTGAACATGGAAATATCTAAACCGCTATCTGCATGAAAATGGAAATATCTACACAGCTATCTGCATATACATGGAAATATCTACACAGCTATCTCTTTACACATGGAAATAACTACACCGCTATCTGTATGAACATGGAAATATCTGCACGGCAATCTGTATGAACTTATAAATATCTACACCGCCATCTGTATTAAGATGGAGATATCTACACCGCTATCTGTATAAACATGGAAATATCTACAGCGCTATCTGCATAAACATGGAAATATCTACACCGCTATCTGTATAAACATGGAAATAACTACACCGCTATCTGTATAAACAAGGAAATATCTACACCGCTACCTGTATAAACATGGAAATATCAGCACCACTATCTGTATGAACATAGAAATATATACAACGCTATCTGTATGAACATGGAAATATCTACACCGCTATCTGTATGAACATGGAAATATCTACACCGCTATCTGTATGAACATGGAAATATCTACACCGCTATCTGTTTGAACAAGGAAATATCTACACCGCTGTCTGCATGAAAATGGAAATATCTACACAGCTATCTGCATATACATGGAAATATCTACACAGCTATCTCTTTACACATGGAAATAACTACAATGCTATCTCTATGAGCATGGAAATATCTACATCGCCATCTGTATGAACATGGAAATATCTGCACCGCCATCTGTATGATCTTATAAATATCTACACCGCCATCTGTATTAAGAAGGAGATATCTACACCGCTATCTGTATAAACATGGAAATATCTACACCGCTTCCTTTATAAACATGGAAATATCAGCACCGCTATCGGTATGAACATGGAAATATCTACACTGCTATCTGTATTAACATGGAAATATCTACACCGCTATCTGTATGAACATGGAAATATCTTCACCGTCATCTGTATTAAGAAGGAGATATCTACACCGCTATCTGTATAAACATGGAAATATCTACTCCGCTATCTGTATAAACATGGAAATATCTACACCGCTTCCTTTATAAACATGGAAATATCAGCACCGCTATCGGTATGAACATGGAAATATCTACACCGATATCTGTATGAACATGGAAATAGCTACACCGCTATCTGTATGAACATGGATATATCTACACCGCTATCTGTATGAACATGGAAATATCTACACCGCTATCTGTATGAACATGGAATTATCATCACCGCCATCTGTATGAACATGGATATATCTGTACAGTCATCTGGATGAACATGGAAATATCTACACCGCTATCTCTATGAACATGGAAATAGCTACAGAGCTATCTGTATGAACATGGAAATATCTACACCGCTACCTGTATAAACATGGAAATATCAGCACAGCTATCTGCATGAACATGGAAATATCTACACCGCTATGTGTACGAAGATGGAAATATCTACACCGCTATCTGTATGAACATGGAAATAGCTACACCGCTATCTGTATGAACATGGAAATATCTACACCGCTATCTGTATGAACATGGATATATCTACACAGCCATCTGGATGAACATGGAAATATCTACACCGCTATCTGTATGAACATGGAAATATCTACACCACTATGTGTGTAAACATGCATACATCTTCACCGCTATCTGTATAAACATGGAAATATCTACACCGCTATCTGTTTGAACTTGGAAATATCTAAACGGCTATCTGCATGAAAATGGAAATATCTACACAGCTATCTGCATATACATGGAAATATCTACACAGCTATCTCTTTACACATGGAAATAACTACACCGCTATCTGTATGAACATGGAAATATCTGCACGGCCATCTGTATGAACATATAAATATCTACACCGCCATCTGTATTAAGATGGAGATATCTACACCGCTATCTGTATAAACATGGAAATATCTACAGCGCTATCTGCATAAACATGGAAATATCTACACCGCTATCTGTATAAACATGGAAATAACTACACCGCTATCTGTATAAACAAGGAAATATCTACACCGCTACCTGTATAAACATGGAAATATCAGCACCACTATCTGTATGAACATGGAAATATATACACCGCTATCTGTATGAACATGGAAATATCTACACCGCTTTCTGTATGAACATGGAAATATCTACACCGCTATCTGTATGAACATGGAAATATCTACACTGCTATCTGTATAAACATGGAAATAACAACACCGCTATCTGTATAAACATGGAAATATCTACACCGCTACCTGTATAAACATGGAAATATCAGCACCGCTATCTGTATGAACAAGGAAATATCAGCCCCTCTATCTGTATGAACGTGGAAATACCTACTCCGCTATCTGTATGAACATGGAAATATCTACACCGCTATCTGTATGAACATGGAAATATCTTCAACGCCATCTGTTTGAATATGGATATATCTACACAGCCATCTGGATGAACATGGAAATATCTACACCGATATCTGTATGAACATGGAAATAGCTACACCGCTATCTGTATGAACATGGAAATATCTACACCACTATCTGTATGAACATGGAAATATCTACACCGCTATCTGTATGAACATGGAAATATCTACACCGCTATCTGTATAAACATGGAAATAACAACACCGCTATCTGTATAAACATGGAAATATCTACACCGCTACCTGTATAAACATGGAAATATCAGCACCGCTATCTGTATGAACAAGGAAATATCAGCCCCTCTATCTGTATGAACGTGGAAATACCTACTCCGCTATCTGTATGAAAATGGAAATATCTACACCGCTATCTGTATGAACATGGAAATATCTTCAACGCCATCTGTTTGAATATGGATATATCTACACAGCCATCTGGATGAACATGGAAATATCTACACCGATATCTGTATGAACATGGAAATAGCTACACCGCTATCTGTATGAACATGGAAATATCTACACCACTATCTGTATGAACATGGAAATATCTACACCGCTGTCTGTATGAACATGGAATTATCATCACCGCCATCTGTATGAACATGGATATATCTGTACAGCCATCTGGATGAACACGGAAATATCTACACCGCTATCTGTATGAACATGGAAATAGCTACAGAGCTATCTGTATGAACATGGAAATATCTACACCGCTACCTGTATAAACATGGAAATATCAGCACAGCTATCTGTATGAACATGGAAATATCTACACCGCTATGTGTACGAAGATGGAAATAGCTACACCGCTATCTGTATGAACATGGAAATATCTACACCGCTATCTGTATGAACATGGAAATATCTACACCACTATCTGTATGAACATGGAAATATCTACACCGCTATCTGTATGAACATGGATATATCTACACAACCATCTGGAGGAACATGGAAATATCTACACCGCTATCTGTATGAACATGGAAATATCTACACCACTATGTGTGTAAACATGCATACATCTTCACCGCTATCTGTATAAACATGGAAATATCTACACCGCTATCTGTTTGAACATGGAAATATCTAAACCGCTATCTGCATGAAAATGGAAATATCTACACAGCTATCTGCATATACATGGAAATATCTACACAGCTATCTCTTTACACATGGAAATAACTACACCGCTATCTGTATGAACATGGAAATACCTGCACGGCAATCTGTATGAACTTATAAATATCTACACCGCCATCTGTATTAAGATGGAGATATCTACACCGCTATCTGTATAAACATGGAAATATCTACAGCGCTATCTGCATAAACATGGAAATATCTACACCGCTATCTGTATAAACATGGAAATAACTACACCGCTATCTGTATAAACAAGGAAATATCTACACCGCTACCTGTATAAACATGGAAATATCAGCACCACTATCTGTATGAACATAGAAATATATACAACGCTATCTGTATGAACATGGAAATATCTACACCGCTATCTGTATGAACATGGAAATATCTACACCGCTATCTGTATGAACATGGAAATATCTACACCGCTATCTGTTTGAACAAGGAAATATCTACACCGCTGTCTGCATGAAAATGGAAATATCTACACAGCTATCTGCATATACATGGAAATATCTACACAGCTATCTCTTTACACATGGAAATAACTACAATGCTATCTCTATGAGCATGGAAATATCTACATCGCCATCTGTATGAACATGGAAATATCTGCACCGCCATCTGTATGATCTTATAAATATCTACACCGCCATCTGTATTAAGAAGGAGATATCTACACCGCTATCTGTATAAACATGGAAATATCTACACCGCTTCCTTTATAAACATGGAAATATCAGCACCGCTATCGGTATGAACATGGAAATATCTACACTGCTATCTGTATTAACATGGAAATATCTACACCGCTATCTGTATGAACATGGAAATATCTTCACCGTCATCTGTATTAAGAAGGAGATATCTACACCGCTATCTGTATAAACATGGAAATATCTACTCCGCTATCTGTATAAACATGGAAATATCTACACCGCTTCCTTTATAAACATGGAAATATCAGCAC
The DNA here is from genome assembly GCF_029281585.2 of Gorilla gorilla gorilla. Taxonomy (NCBI): domain Eukaryota; kingdom Metazoa; phylum Chordata; class Mammalia; order Primates; family Hominidae; genus Gorilla; species Gorilla gorilla. The sequence goes on from NC_073248.2 coordinate 1,562,015, forward strand.
CGCTATCGGTATGAACATGGAAATATCTACACCGATATCTGTATGAACATGGAAATAGCTACACCGCTATCTGTATGAACATGGATATATCTACACCGCTATCTGTATGAACATGGAAATATCTACACCGCTATCTGTATGAACATGGAATTATCATCACCGCCATCTGTATGAACATGGATATATCTGTACAGTCATCTGGATGAACATGGAAATATCTACACCGCTATCTCTATGAACATGGAAATAGCTACAGAGCTATCTGTATGAACATGGAAATATCTACACCGCTACCTGTATAAACATGGAAATATCAGCACAGCTATCTGCATGAACATGGAAATATCTACACCGCTATGTGTACGAAGATGGAAATATCTACACCGCTATCTGTATGAACATGGAAATAGCTACACCGCTATCTGTATGAACATGGAAATATCTACACCGCTATCTGTATGAACATGGATATATCTACACAGCCATCTGGATGAACATGGAAATATCTACACCGCTATCTGTATGAACATGGAAATATCTACACCACTATGTGTGTAAACATGCATACATCTTCACCGCTATCTGTATAAACATGGAAATATCTACACCGCTATCTGTTTGAACTTGGAAATATCTAAACGGCTATCTGCATGAAAATGGAAATATCTACACAGCTATCTGCATATACATGGAAATATCTACACAGCTATCTCTTTACACATGGAAATAACTACACCGCTATCTGTATGAACATGGAAATATCTTCACGGCCATCTGTATGAACATATAAATATCTACACCGCCATCTGTATTAAGATGGAGATATCTACACCGCTATCTGTATAAACATGGAAATATCTACAGCGCTATCTGCATAAACGTGGAAATATCTACACCGCTATCTGTATAAACATGGAAATAACTACACCGCTATCTGTATAAACAAGGAAATATCTACACCGCTACCTGTATAAACATGGAAATATCAGCACCACTATCTGTATGAACATGGAAATATATACACCGCTATCTGTATGAACATGGAAATATCTACACCGCTTTCTGTATGAACATGGAAATATCTACACCGCTATCTGTATGAACATGGAAATATCTACACCGCTATCTGTATAAACATGGAAATAACAACACCGCTATCTGTATAAACATGGAAATATCTACACCGCTACCTGTATAAACATGGAAATATCAGCACCGCTATCTGTATGAACATGGAAATATCAGCCCCTCTATCTGTATGAACGTGGAAATACCTACTCCGCTATCTGTATGAACATGGAAATATGTACACCGCTATCTGTATGAACATGGAAATATCTTCAACGCCATCTGTTTGAATATGGATATATCTACACAGCCATCTGGATGAACATGGAAATATCTACACCGATATCTGTATGAACATGGAAATAGCTACACCGCTATCTGTATGAACATGGAAATATCTACACCACTATCTGTATGAACATGGAAATATCTACACCGCTGTCTGTATGAACATGGAATTATCATCACCGCCATCTGTATGAACATGGATATATCTGTACAGCCATCTGGATGAACACGGAAATATCTACACCGCTATCTGTATGAACATGGAAATAGCTACAGAGCTATCTGTATGAACATGGAAATATCTACACCGCTACCTGTATAAACATGGAAATATCAGCACCGCTATCTGTATGAACATGGAAATATCAGCCCCTCTACCTGTATGAGTATGGAAATATCTACACCACTATCTGTATGAACATGGAAATATCTACACCGCTATCTGTATGAACATGGATATATCTACACAACCATCTGGAGGAACATGGAAATATCTACACCGCTATCTGTATGAACTTGGAAATATCTACACCACTATGTGTGTAAACATGCATACATCTTCACCGCTATCTGTATATACATGGAAATATCTACACCGCTATCTGTTTGAACATGGAAATATCTAAACCGCTATCTGCATGAAAATGGAAATATCTACACAGCTATCTGCATATACATGGAAATATCTACACAGCTATCTCTTTACACATGGAAATAACTACACCGCTATCTGTATGAACATGGAAATATCTGCACGGCAATCTGTATGAACTTATAAATATCTACACCGCCATCTGTATTAAGATGGAGATATCTACACCGCTATCTGTATAAACATGGAAATATCTACAGCGCTATCTGCATAAACATGGAAATATCTACACCGCTATCTGTATAAACATGGAAATAACTACACCGCTATCTGTATAAACAAGGAAATATCTACACCGCTACCTGTATAAACATGGAAATATCAGCACCACTATCTGTATGAACATAGAAATATATACAACGCTATCTGTATGAACATGGAAATATCTACACCGCTATCTGTATGAACATGGAAATATCTACACCGCTATCTGTATGAACATGGAAATATCTACACCGCTATCTGTTTGAACAAGGAAATATCTACACCGCTGTCTGCATGAAAATGGAAATATCTACACAGCTATCTGCATATACATGGAAATATCTACACAGCTATCTGTTTACACATGGAAATAACTACAATGCTATCTCTATGAGCATGGAAATATCTACATCGCCATCTGTATGAACATGGAAATATCTGCACTGCCATCTGTATGAACTTATAAATATCTGCACCGCCATCTGTATTAAGAAGGAGATATCTACACCGCTATCTGTATAAACATGGAAATATCTACACCGCTATCTGTATAAACATGGAAATATCTACACCGCTATCTGTATAAACATGGAAATATCTACACCGCTTCCTTTATAAACATGGAAATATCAGCACCGCTATCGGTATGAACATGGAAATATCTACACAGCTATCTGTATTAACATGGAAATATCTACACCGCTATCTGTATGAACATGGAAATATCTTCACCGTCATCTGTATGGACATGGATGTATCTACACAGCCATCTGTATGAACATGGAAATATCTACACCGATATCTGTATGAACATGGAAATATCTACACCGCTATCTGTATGAACATGGAAATATCTTCACCGCCATCTGTATGAACATGGATATGTCTACACAGCCATCTTAATGAACATGGAAATATCTACACCGCGATGTGTATGAACATTGAAATATCTACACCGCTATCTGTGAAAACATGCATATATCTTCACCGCTATCTGTATAAACATGGAAATATCTACTCTGCTATCTGCATATACATGGAAATATCTACACAGGTATCTCTTTACACACGGAAATAACTACACTGCTATCTGTATGAACATAGAAATATCTACACCGCAATCTGTATGAACATGGAAATATCTGCACCTCCATCTGTATGAACATATAAATATCTACACAGCCATCTGTATTTAGATGGAGATATCTACACCGCTATCTGCATAAACATGGAAATATCTACACCGCTATCTGTATAAACATGGAAATATCTACACCGCTATCTGTATAAACATGGAAATATCTACACCGCTACCTGTATAAACATGGAAATATCATCACCGCTATCTGTATGAACATGGAAATATCTACACAGCCATCTGGATGAACATGGAAATATCTACACCACTATCTGTATGAACATGGAAATAGCTACACCGCTATCTGTATGAACATGGAAATATCTACACTGCTATCTGTATAAACATGGAAATATCTACACCTCTACCTGTATAAACATGGAAATATCAGAACCGCTATCTGTATGAACATGGAAATATCAGCCCCTCTATCTGTATGAACATGGAAATATCTACACCGCTATCTCTATGAACATGGAAATATCTACACCACTATCTGTTTGAACATGGAAATATCTAAACCGCTATCTGCATGAAAATAGAAATATCTACACAGCTATCTGCATATACATGGAAATATCTACACAGCTATCTCTTTACACATGGAAATAACTACACAGTTATCTGTATGAACATGGAAATATCTACATCGCTATCTGTATGAACATGGAGATATCTACACCGCTATCTGTATGAACATGGAAATATCTACACCGCAATCTGTATGAACATGGAAATATCTTCACCGCCATCTGTATGAATATGGATATGTCTACACAGCGATCTGGATGAACATGGAAATATCTACACCGCGATCTGTATGAACATGGAAATATCTAAACCGCTACCTGTGTAAACATGCATACATTTCACCGCTATCTGTATAAACATGGAAATATCTACACCGCTATCTGTATGAACATGGAAATATCTACACCGCTATCTGTATGAAAATGGATATATCTACACAGCCATCTGGATGAACATAGAAATATCTACACCGCTATCTGTTTGAACATGGATATATCTAAACCGCTATCTGCATGAAAATAGAAATATCTGCACAGCTCTCTGCATATACATGAAAATATCTACAAACCTATCTCTTTACACATGGAAATATCTACACCGCTATCTGAGTAAATATGCATACATCTTCACCGCAATCTGTATAAACATGGAAATATCTACACCGCTATGTGTATTAACATGGAAATATCTACACCGCTATCTGTTTGAACATGGAAATATCAACACCGCTATCTGCAAGAAAATGGAAATATCTACAGAGCTATCTGCATATACATGGAAATATCTACACAGCTATCTCTTTACACATGGAAATAACTACACCGCTATCTCTATGAACATGGAAATATCTACACCGCCATCTGTATGAACATGGAAATATCTGAACCGCCATCTGTATGAACATGGAAATATCTACACCGCTATCTGTATAAACATGGAAATAACTTCACCGCCATCTGTATGAACGTGGATATATATACACAGCCATCTGTATGATCATGGAAATATCCACACCGCAAAATGTATGAACATGGAAATATATACACCGCTCTCTGTGTAAACATGCATACATCTTCAACGCTATCTGTATAAACATGGAAATATCTACACCGCTATCTGTATGAACATGGAAATATCTACACCGCTATCTCAATGAACATGGATATATCTACACAACCATCTGGATGAACATGGAAATATCTACACCGCTATCTGTATAAACATGGAAATATCTACACCGCTATCTGTATAAACATAATATCTGCACCGCTACCTGTATAAACATGGAAATATCAGCACCGCTATCTGTATGAACATGGAAATATCAGCCCCTCTATCTGTATGAACATGGAAATATCTACACCGCTATCTGTATGAACATGGAAATATCTACGCCGCTATATGTATGAACATGGAAATATCTACACCGCTATCTGTTTGAACATGGAAATATCTACACCGCTGTCTGCATGAAAATGTAAATATCTACACAGATATCTGCATATACATGGAAATATCTACACAGCTATCTCTTTACACATGGAAATAACTACACCGCTATCTTTAAAAACATGGAAATATCTACACCGCCATCTGTATGAACATGGAAATATCTGCACCGCCATCTGTATGAACATATATCTTCACCGCCATCTGTATTAAGAAGGAGATATCTGCACCACTATCTGTATAAACCTGGAAATATCTACACCGCTATCTGTATAAACATGGAAATATCTACCCCGCTATCTGTATAAACATGGAAATATCTACACTGCTACCTGTATAAACATGGAAATAGCACAGCTATCTGTATGAACATGGAAATATCTACACCGCTATCTGTACGAACATGGAAATATATACACTGCTGTCTGTATGAAGATGGAAATAGCTACACCGCTATCTGCATGAACATGGAAATATCTACACCACTATCTGTATGAACATGGAAATAACTACACCTCTATCTGTATGAACATGGATATATCTACACAGCCATCTGGATGGACATGGAAATATCTACACCGCTATCTGTATGAACATGGAAATATCTACACCGCTATCTGTATGAACATGGAAATATCTTCACCGCCATCTGTATGAATATGGATATGTCTACACAGCGATCTGGATGAACATGGAAATATCTACACCGCGATCTGTATGAACATGGAAATATCTACACCGCTATCTGTGTAAACATGCATACATTTCACCGCTATCTGTATAAACATGGAAATATCTACACCGCTATCGGTATGAACATGGAAATATCTACACCGCTATCTGCATGAACATGGATATATCTACACAGCCATCTGGATGAACATGGAAATATCTACACCGCTATCTGTTTGAACAAGGAAATATCTAAACCGCTATCTGCATGAAAATAGAAATATATAAACAGCTATCTGCATATACATGGAAATAACTACAAACCTATCTCTTTACACATGGAAATAACTACACCGCTATCTCTATAAACATGGAAATATCTACACCGCCATCTGTATGAACATGGAAATATCTGCACTGCCATCTGTATGAACATATAAATATCTACACCGCCATCTGTATTAAGATGGAGATATCTACACCGCTATCAGTTTGAACATGGAAATATCTACACTGCTATCTGTATGAACATGGAAATATCTACACCGCTATCTGTATGAACATGGAAATATCTACACCGCTATCTGTATGAACATGGATATATCTACACAGCCATCTGGATGAACTTGGAAATATCTACACCGCTATCTGTATGAACATGGAAATAACTACACCGCTATCTGTATAAACATGGAAATATCTACAAAGCCATGTGGATGAACATGGAAATATCTACACCGCTATCTGTGTAAACATGCATACATCTTCACCGCAGTCTGTATCAACATGGAAATATCTACACCGCTGTCTGTATGAACATGGAAATATCTACACCGCTATCTGTATGAACATGGAAATTTCTACACCGCTATCTGTTTGAAGATGGAAATATCTACACTGCTATCTGCATATACACGGAAATATCTACACAGCTATCTCTTTACACATGGAAATAACTACATCGCTATCTTTATGAACATGGTAATATCTACACCGCCATCTGTATGAACATGGAAATATCTGCACCGCCATCTGTATGAACATATAAATATCTACACCGCCATCTGTATTAAGATGGAGATATCTACACCGCTATCTGCATAAACATGGAAATATCTACACCGCTATCTGTATAAACATGGAAATAACTACACCGCTATCTGTATAAACATGGAAATATCTACACCGCTACTTGTATAAACATGGAAATATCAGCACCACTATCTGAACATGGAAATATATACACTGCTATCAGTATGAACATGGAAATATCTACACCGCTATCTGTATGAACATGGAAATATCTACACCGCCATCTGTATGAACATGGAAATATCTGAACCGCCATCTGTATGAACATGGAAATATCTACACCGCTATCTGTATAAACATGGAAATAACTTCACCGCCATCTGTATGAACATGGATATATATACACAGCCATCTGTATGATCATGGAAATATCTACACCGCAAAATGTATGAACATGGAAATATATACACCGCTATCTGTGTAAACATGCATACATCTTCACCGCTATCTGTATAAACATGGAAATATCTACACCGCTATCTGTATGAACATGGAAATATCTACACCGCTATCTGTATGAACATGGATATATCTACACAACCATCTGGATGAACATGGAAATATCTACACCGCTATCTGTATAAACATGGAAATATCTACACCGCTATCTGTATAAATATAATATCTACACCGCTACCTGTATAAACATGGAAATATCAGCACCGCTATCTGTATGAACATGGAAATATCAGCCCCTCTATCTGTATGAACATGGAAATATCTACACCGCTATCTTTATGAACATGGAAATATCTACGCCGCTACCTGTATAAACATGGAAATATCAGCACCGCTATCTGTATGAACATGGAAATATCAGCCCCTCTATCTGTATGAACATGGAAATATCTACACCGCTATCTGTATGAACATGGAAATATCTACGCCGCTATATGTATGAACATGGAAATATCTACACCGCTATCTGTTTGAACATGGAAATACCTACTCCGCTGTCTGCATGAAAATGAAAATATCTACACAGATATCTGCATATACATGGAAATATCTACACAGCTATCTCTTTACACATGGAAATAACTACACCGCTATCTTTAAAAACATGGAAATATCTACACCGCCATCTGTATGAACATGGAAATATCTGCACCGCCATCTGTATGAACATATATCTACACCGCCATCTGTATTAAGAAGGAGATATCTGCAACACTATCTGTATAAACCTGGAAATATCTACACCGCTATCTGTATAAACATGGAAATATCTACACCGCTATCTGTATAAACATGGAAATATCTACACCTCTACCTGTATAAACATGGAAATAGCACAGCTATCTGTATGAACATGGAAATATCTACACCGCTATCTGTACGAACATGGAAATATATACACCGCTGACTGTATGAAGATGGAAATAGCTACACCGCTATCTGCATGAACATGGACATATCTACACCACTATCTGTATGAACATGGAAATAACTACACCTCTATCTGTATGAACATGGATATATCTACACAGCCATCTGGATGGACATGGAAATATCTACACCGCTATCTGTATGAACATGGAAATATCTACACCGCTATCCGTATGAACATGGATATATCTACACAGCCATCTGGATGAACTTGGAAATATCTACACTGCTATCTGTATGAACATGGAAATATCTACACCGCTATCTGTATAAACATGGAAATATCTACACAGCCATCTGAATGAACATGGAAATATCTACACCGCTATCAGTGTAAACATGCATACATCTTCACCGCAGTCTGTATAAACATGGAAATATCTACACCGCTGTCTGTGTGAACATGTAAATATCTACACCGTTATCTGTATGAACATGGAAATATCTACACCGCTATCTGTATGAAAATGGAAATATCTACACAGCTATCTGCATATACATGGAAATATCTACACAGCTATCTCTTAACACATGGAAATAACTACACCGCTATCTGTATGAACATGGAAATATCTACACCGCCATCTGTATGAACATGGAAATGTCTGCACCGCCATCTGTATGAACATATAAATATCTACACCGCCATCTGTATTAAGATGGAGATATCTACACCGCTGTCTGCATAAACATGGAAATATCTACACCGCTATCTGTATAAACATGGAAATAACTACACCGCTAACTGTATAAACAAGGAAATATCTACACCGCTACCTGTATAAACATGGAAATATCAGCACCACTATCTGTATGAACATGGAAATATATACACCGCTATCTGTATGAACATGGAAATATCTACACCGCTATCTGTATGAACATGGAAATATCTACACCGCTATCTGTATGAACATGGAAATATCTACACCGCTATCTGTTTGAACAAGGAAATATCTACACCGCTGTCTGCATGAAAATGGAAATATCTACACAGCTATCTGCATATACATGGAAATATCTACACAGCTATCTGTATAAACATGGAAATATCTTCACCGTCATCTGTATGAACATGGATATATCTACACAGCCATCTGTATGAACATGGAAATATCTACACCGATATCTGTATGAACATGGAAATATCTACACCGCTATCTGTATGAACATGGAAATATCTTCACAGCCATCTGTATGAACATGGATATGTCTACACAGCCATCTTAATGAACATGGAAATATCTACACCGCGATCTGTATGAACATGGAAATATCTACACCGCTATCTGTGAAAACATGCATACATCTTCACCGCTATCTGTATAAACATGGAAATATCTACACCGCTACCTGTATGAACATGGAAATACCTACACCGCTATCTGTTTGAACATGGAAATATCTAAACGGCTATCTGCATGAAAATAGAAATACCTACACAGCTATCCGCATATACATGGAAATATCTAAAAATCTATCTCTATACACATGGAAATAACTACACCGCTATCTCTATAAACATGGAAATATCTACACCGCCATCTGTATGAACATGGAAATAAGTGCACCGCCGTCTGTATGAACATATAAATATCTACACCGCCATCTGTATTAAGATGGAGATATCTTCACCGCTATCTGTATAAACTTGGAAATATCAGCACCGCTATCTGTATGAACATGGAAATATCTACACCGCTATCTGTATGAACATGGATATATCTACACAGCCATCTGGATGAACATAGAAATATCTACACCGCTATCTGTTTGAACATGGAAATATCTAAACCGCTATCTGCATGAAAATAGAAATATCTACACAGCTCTCTGCATATACATGGAAATATCTACAAACCTATCTCTTTACACATGGAAATAACTACACCGCTATCTCTATAAACATGGAAATATCTACACCGCCATCTGTATGAACATGGAAATATCTGCACTGCCATCTGTTTGAACATATAAATATCTACACCGCCATTTGTATTAAGATGGAGATATCTACACCGCTATCTGTTTGAACATGGAAATATCTACACTGTTATCTGTATGAACATGGAAATATCTACACCGCTATCTGTATGAACATGGAAATATCTACACCGCTATCTGTATGAACATGCATATATCTACACAGACATCTGGATGAACATGGATATATCTACACAGCCATCTGGATGAACATGGAAATACCTACACCGCTATCTGTATGAACATGGAAATATCTACACCGCTATCTGTATAAACATGGAAATATCTACACAGCCATCTGGATGAACATGGAAATATCTACACCGCTATCTGTGTAAACATGCATACATCTTCACCGCAGTCTGTATAAACATGGAAATATCTACACCGCTGTCTGTATGAACATGCAAATATCTACAACGCTATCTGTATGAACATGTAAATATCTACAAAGCTATCTGTATGAACATGGAAATATCTACACCGCCATCTGTATGAACATGGAAATGTCTGCACCGCCATCTGTATGAACATATAAATATCTACACCGCCATCTGTATTAAGATGGAGATATCTACACCGCTATCTGCAGAAACCTGGAAATATCTACACCGCTATCTGTATAAACATGGAAATAACTACACCGCTATCTGTATAAACATGGAAATATCTACACCGCTACCTGTATAAACATGGAAATATCAGCACCACTATCTGTATGAACATGGAAGTATATACACCGCTATCGGTATGAACATGGAAATATCTACACCGCTATCAGTATGAACATGGAAATATCTACACTGCTATCTGTATGAACATGGAAATATCTACACCGCTATCTGTTTGAACAAGGAAATATCTACACCGCTGTCTGCATGAAAATGGAAATATCTACACAGCTATCTGCATATACATGGAAATATCTACACAGCTATCTGTTTACACATGGAAATAACTACACCGCTATCTGTATGAACATGGAAATATCTAAATTGCCATCTGTATGAACATGGAAATATCTGCACCGCCATCTGTATGAACTTATAAATATCTACACCGCCATCTGTATTAAAAAGGGGATATCTTCACCGCTATCTGTATAAACTTGAAAATATCAGCACCGCTATCTGTATGAACATGGAAATATCTACACCGCTATCTCTTTGAACATGGATATATCTACACCGCTATCTGTATGAACATGGAAATAGCTACACCGCCATCTGTATGAACATGGAAATATCTGCAACGCCATCTGTATGAGCCTCCAAATATCTACACCGCCATCTGTATTAACAAGGAGATATCTACACCGCTATCTGTATAAACATGGAAATATCTACTACGCTGCCTCTATAAACATGGAAATATCTACACCGCTATCTGTATGAACATGGATATATCTACACCGCTATCTGTATGAACATGGATATATCTACACAGCCATCTGGATGAACATGGAAATATCTACACCGCAATCTGTATGAACATGGAAATATCTACACCGCTATCTGTATGAACATGGAAATATCTACACCGCTATCTGTTTGAACATGGAAATATCTACACCGCTATCTGCTTGAAAATGGAAATATCTACTCTGCTATCTGCATATACATGGAAATATCTACACAGCTATCTCTTTACACATGGAAATAACTACACCGCTATCTGTATGAACATAGAAATATCTACACCGCAATCTGTATGAACATGGAAATATCTGCAACTCCATCTGTATGAACATATAAATATCTACACAGCCATCTGTATTAAGATGGAGATATCTACACCGCTATCTGCATAAACATGGAAATATCTACACCGCTATCTGTATAAACATGGAAATATCTACACCGCTATCTGTATAAACATGGAAATATCTACACCGCTACCTGTATAAACATGGAAATATCATCACCGCTATCTGTATGAACATGGAAATATCTACACAGCCATCTGGATGAACATGGAAATATCTACACCACTATCTGTATGAACATGGAAATAGCTACACCGCTATCTGTATGAACATGGAAATATCTACACTGCTATCAGTATAAACATGGAAATATCTACACCGCTTCCTTTATAAACATGGAAATATCAGCACCGCTATCGGTATGAACATGGAAATATCTACACCGCTATCTGTATTAACATGGAAATATCTACACCGCCACCTGTACGAACATGGAAATATCTACACCGCGATCTGTATGAACATTGAAATATCTACACCGCTATCTGTATGAACATGGAAATATCTACACCGCTATCTGTTTGAACATGGAAATATCTACACTGCTATCTGCTTGAAAATGGAAATATCTACTCTGCTATCTGCATATACATGGAAATATCTACACAGCTATCTCTTTACACATGGAAATAACTACACCGCTATCTGTATGAACATAGAAATATCTACACCGCTATCTGTATGAACATGGAAATATCTACACCGCCATCTGAATGAACATGGTAATATCTGCACCGCCATCTGTATGAACATATAAATATCTACACCCCCATCAATATTAAGATGGAAATATCCACAACGCTATCTGTATAAACTTAGCAATATCTACACTGCTATCTGTATAAACATGGAAATATCTACACCGCTATCTGTATAAACATGGAAATATCTACACCGCTACCTGTAGAAACATGGAAATATCAGCACCGCTATCTGTATGAACATGGAAATATCTACACCGATATCTGTATGAACATGGAAATATCTACACCGCTATCTCTATGAACATGGAAAGAGCTACACTGCTATCTGTATGAACATGGAAATATCTACACCACTACCTGTATGAACATGGAAATATCTACACAGCTCTCTGTATGAACATGGATATATCTACACAGCCATCTGGATGAACATGGAAATATCTACACCGCCATCTGGATGAACATGGAAATATCTACACCGCTATCTGTATGAAAATGGAAATATCTACACCGCTATCTGAGTAAATATGCATACATCTTCACCGCAATCTGTATAAACATAGAAATATCTACACCGCTATCTGTATGAACATGGAAATATCTACACCACTATCTGTATGAACATGGAAATAGCTACACCGCTATCTGTATGAACATGGAAATATCTACACTACTATCTGTATAAACATGGAAATATCTACACCGCTTCCTTTATAAACATGGAAATATCAGCACCACTATCGGTATGAACATGGAAATATCTACACCGCTATCTGTAATAACATGGAAATAACTACACCGCTATCTGTATGAACATGGAAATATCTTCACCGTCATCTGTATGAACATGGATATATCTACACAGCCATCTGTATGAACATGGAAATATCTACACCGATATCTGTATGTACATGGAAATATCTACACCGCTATCTGTATGAACATGGAAATATCTACACCGCTATCTGTGAAAACATGCATACATCTTCACCGCTATCTGTATCAACATAGAAATATCTACACCGCAATCTGTATGAACATGGAAATATCTGCAACTCCATCTGTATGAACATATAAATATCTACACAGCCATCTGTATTAAGATGGAGATATCTACACCGCTATCTGCATAAACATGGAAATATCTACACCGCTATCTGTATAAACATGGAAATATCTACACCGCTATCTGTTTAAACATGGAAATATCTACACCGCTACCTGTATAAACATGGAAATATCATCACCGGTATCTGTATGAACATGGAAATATCTACACAGCCATCTGGATGAACATGGAAATATCTACACCACTATCTGTATGAACATGGAAATAGCTACACCGCTATCTGTATGAACATGGAAATATCTACACTGCTATCTGTATAAACATGGAAATATCTACACCTCTACCTGTATAAACATGGAAATATAAGAACCACTATCTGTATGAACATGGAAATATCAGCCCCTCTATCTGTATGAACATGGAAATATCTACACCGCTATCTGTATGAACATGGAAATATCTACGCCGCTATATGTATGAACATGGAAATATCTACACCGCTATCTGTTTGAACATGGAAATACCTACTCCGCTGTCTGCATGAAAATGAAAATATCTACACAGATATCTGCATATACATGGAAATATCTACACAGCTATCTCTTTACACATGGAAATAACTACACCGCTATCTTTAAAAACATGGAAATATCTACACCGCCATCTGTATGAACATGGAAATATCTGCACCGCCATCTGTATGAACATATATCTACACCGCCATCTGTATTAAGAAGGAGATATCTGCACCACTATCTGTATAAACCTGGAAATATCTACACCAATATCTGTATAAACATGGAAATATCTACACCGCTATCTGTATAAACATGGAAATATCTACACCTCTACCTGTATAAACATGGAAATAGCACAGCTATCTGTATGAACATGGAAATATCTACACCGCTATCTGTACGAACATGGAAATATATACACCGCTGACTGTATGAAGATGGAAATAGCTACACCGCTATCTGCATGAACATGGAAATATCTACACCACTATCTGTATGAACATGGAAATAACTACACCTCTATCTGTATGAACATGGATATATCTACACAGCCATCTGGATGGACATGGAAATATCTACACCGCTATCTGTATGAACATGGAAATATCTACACCGCTATCCGTATGAACATGGATATATCTACACAGCCATCTGGATGAACTTGGAAATATCTACACTGCTATCTGTATGAACATGGAAATATCTACACCGCTATCTGTATAAACATGGAAATATCTACACAGCCATCTGAATGAACATGGAAATATCTACACCGCTATCAGTGTAAACATGCATACATCTTCACCGCAGTCTGTATAAACATGGAAATATCTACACCGCTGTCTGTGTGAACATGTAAATATCTACACCGTTATCTGTATGAACATGGAAATATCTACACCGCTATCTGTATGAAAATGGAAATATCTACACAGCTATCTGCATATACATGGAAATATCTACACAGCTATCTCTTAACACATGGAAATAACTACACCGCTATCTGTATGAACATATAAATATCTACACCGCCATCTGTATTAAGATGGAGATATCTACACCGCTGTCTGCATAAACATGGAAATATCTACACCGCTATCTGTATAAACATGGAAATAACTACACCGCTAACTGTATAAACAAGGAAATATCTACACCGCTACCTGTATAAACATGGAAATATCAGCACCACTATCTGTATGAACATGGAAATATATACACCGCTATCTGTATGAACATGGAAATATCTACACCGCTATCTGTATGAACATGGAAATATCTACACCGCTATCTGTATGAACATGGAAATATCTACACCGCTATCTGTTTGAACAAGGAAATATCTACACCGCTGTCTGCATGAAAATGGAAATATCTACACAGCTATCTGCATATACATGGAAATATCTACACAGCTATCTGTATAAACATGGAAATATCTTCACCGTCATCTGTATGAACATGGATATATCTACACTGCCATCTGTATGAACATGGAAATATCTACACCGATATCTGTATGAACATGGAAATATCTACACCGCTATCTGTATGAACATGGAAATATCTTCACAGCCATCTGTATGAACATGGATATGTCTACACAGCCATCTTAATGAACATGGAAACATCTACACCGCGATCTGTATGAACATGGAAATATCTACACCGCTATCTGTGAAAACATGCATACATCTTCACCGCTATCTGTATAAACATGGAAATATCTACACCGCTACCTGTATGAACATGGAAATACCTACACCGCTATCTGTTTGAACATGGAAATATCTAAACGGCTATCTGCATGAAAATAGAAATACCTACACAGCTATCCGCATATACATGGAAATATCTAAAAATCTATCTCTATACACATGGAAATAACTACACCGCTATCTCTATAAACATGGAAATATCTACACCGCCATCTGTATGAACATGGAAATAAGTGCACCGCCGTCTGTATGAACATATAAATATCTACACCGCCATCTGAATTAAGATGGAGATATCTTCACCGCTATCTGTATAAACTTGGAAATATCAGCACCGCTATCTGTATGAACATGGAAATATCTACACCGCTATCTGTATGAACATGGATATATCCACACAGCCATCTGGATGAACATAGAAATATCTACACCGCTATCTGTTTGAACATGGAAATATCTAAACCGCTATCTGCATGAAAATAGAAATATCTACACAGCTCTCTGCATATACATGGAAATATCTACAAACCTATCTCTTTACACATGGAAATAACTACACCGCTATCTCTATAAACATGGAAATATCTACACCGCCATCTGTATGAACATGGAAATATCTGCACTGCCATCTGTTTGAACATATAAATATCTACACCGCCATCTGTATTAAGATGGAGATATCTACACCGCTATCTGTTTGAACATGGAAATATCTACACTGTTATCTGTATGAACATGGAAATATCTACACCGCTATCTGTATGAACATGGAAATATCTACACCGCTATCTGTATGAACATGGATATATCTACACAGACATCTGGATGAACATGGATATATCTACACAGCCATCTGGATGAACATGGAAATACCTACACCGCTATCTGTATGAACATGGAAATATCTACACCGCTATCTGTATAAACATGGAAATATCTACACAGCCATCTGGATGAACATGGAAATATCTACACCGCTATCTGTGTAAACATGCATACATCTTCACCGCAGTCTGTATAAACATGGAAATATCTACACCGCTGTCTGTATGAACATGCAAATATCTACAACGCTATCTGTATGAACATGTAAATATCTACAAAGCTATCTGTATGAACATGGAAATATCTACACCGCCATCTGTATGAACATGGAAATGTCTGCACCGCCATCTGTATGAACATATAAATATCTACACCGCCATCTGTATTAAGATGGAGATATCTACACCGCTATCTGCAGAAACCTGGAAATATCTACACCGCTATCTGTATAAACATGGAAATAACTACACCGCTATCTGTATAAACATGGAAATATCTACACCGCTACCTGTATAAACATGGAAATATCAGCACCACTATCTGTATGAACATGGAAGTATATACACCGCTATCGGTATGAACATGGAAATATCTACACCGCTATCAGTATGAACATGGAAATATCTACACTGCTATCTGTATGAACATGGAAATATCTACACCGCTATCTGTTTGAACAAGGAAATATCTACACCGCTGTCTGCATGAAAATGGAAATATCTACACAGCTATCTGCATATACATGGAAATATCTACACAGCTATCTGTTTACACATGGAAATAACTACACCGCTATCTGTATGAACATGGAAATATCTAAATTGCCATCTGTATGAACATGGAAATATCTGCACCGCCATCTGTATGAACTTATAAATATCTACACCGCCATCTGTATTAAAAAGGGGATATCTTCACCGCTATCTGTATAAACTTGGAAATATCAGCACCGCTATCTGTATGAACATGGAAATATCTACACCGCTATCTCTTTGAACATGGATATATCTACACCGCTATCTGTATGAACATGGAAATAGCTACACCGCCATCTGTATGAACATGGAAATATCTGCAACGCCATCTGTATGAGCCTCCAAATATCTACACCGCCATCTGTATTAACAAGGAGATATCTACACCGCTATCTGTATAAACATGGAAATATCTACTACGCTGCCTCTATAAACATGGAAATATCTACACCGCTATCTGTATGAACATGGATATATCTACACCGGTATCTGTATGAACATGGATATATCTACACAGCCATCTGGATGAACATGGAAATATCTACACCGCAATCTGTATGAACATGGAAATATCTACACCGCTATCTGTATGAACATGGAAATATCTACACCGCTATCTGTTTGAACATGGAAATATCTACACCGCTATCTGCTTGAAAATGGAAATATCTACTCTGCTATCTGCATATACATGGAAATATCTACACAGCTATCTCTTTACACATGGAAATAACTACACCGCTATCTGTATGAACATAGAAATATCTACACCGCAATCTGTATGAACATGGAAATATCTGCAACTCCATCTGTATGAACATATAAATATCTACACAGCCATCTGTATTAAGATGGAGATATCTACACCGCTATCTGCATAAACATGGAAATATCTACACCGCTATCTGTATAAACATGGAAATATCTACACCGCTATCTGTATAAACATGGAAATATCTACACCGCTACCTGTATAAACATGGAAATATCATCACCGCTATCTGTATGAACATGGAAATATCTACACAGCCATCTGGATGAACATGGAAATATCTACACCACTATCTGTATGAACATGGAAATAGCTACACCGCTATCTGTATGAACATGGAAATATCTACACTGCTATCAGTATAAACATGGAAATATCTACACCGCTTCCTTTATAAACATGGAAATATCAGCACCGCTATCGGTATGAACATGGAAATATCTACACCGCTATCTGTATTAACATGGAAATATCTACACCGCCACCTGTACGAACATGGAAATATCTACACCGCGATCTGTATGAACATTGAAATATCTACACCGCTATCTGTATGAACATGGAAATATCTACACCGCTATCTGTTTGAACATGGAAATATCTACACTGCTATCTGCTTGAAAATGGAAATATCTACTCTGCTATCTGCATATACATGGAAATATCTACACAGCTATCTCTTTACACATGGAAATAACTACACCGCTATCTGTATGAACATAGAAATATCTACACCGCTATCTGTATGAACATGGAAATATCTACACCGCCATCTGAATGAACATGGTAATATCTGCACCGCCATCTGTATGAACATATAAATATCTACACCCCCATCAATATTAAGATGGAAATATCCACAACGCTATCTGTATAAACTTAGCAATATCTACACTGCTATCTGTATACACATGGAAATATCTACACCGCTATCTGTATAAACATGGAAATATCTACACCGCTACCTGTAGAAACATGGAAATATCAGCACCGCTATCTGTATGAACATGGAAATATCTACACCGGTATCTGTATGAACATGGAAATATCTACACCGCTATCTCTATGAACATGGAAAGAGCTACACTGCTATCTGTATGAACATGGAAATATCTACACCACTACCTGTATGAACATGGAAATATCTACACAGCTCTCTGTATGAACATGGATATATCTACACAGCCATCTGGATGAACATGGAAATATCTACACCGCCATCTGGATGAACATGGAAATATCTACACCGCTATCTGTATGAAAATGGAAATATCTACACCGCTATCTGAGTAAATATGCATACATCTTCACCGCAATCTGTATAAACATAGAAATATCTACACCGCTATCTGTATGAACATGGAAATATCTACACCACTATCTGTATGAACATGGAAATAGCTACACCGCTATCTGTATGAACATGGAAATATCTACACTGCTATCTGTATAAACATGGAAATATCTACACCGCTTCCTTTATAAACATGGAAATATCAGCACCACTATCGGTATGAACATGGAAATATCTACACCGCTATCTGTAATAACATGGAAATAACTACACCGCTATCTGTATGAACATGGAAATATCTTCACCGTCATCTGTATGAACATGGATATATCTACACAGCCATCTGTATGAACATGGAAATATCTACACCGATATCTGTATGTACATGGAAATATCTACACCGCTATCTGTATGAACATGGAAATATCTACACCGCTATCTGTGAAAACATGCATACATCTTCACCGCTATCTGTATCAACATAGAAATATCTACACCGCAATCTGTATGAACATGGAAATATCTGCAACTCCATCTGTATGAACATATAAATATCTACACAGCCATCTGTATTAAGATGGAGATATCTACACCGCTATCTGCATAAACATGGAAATATCTACACCGCTATCTGTATAAACATGGAAATATCTACACCGCTATCTGTTTAAACATGGAAATATCTACACCGCTACCTGTATAAACATGGAAATATCATCACCGCTATCTGTATGAACATGGAAATATCTACACAGCCATCTGGATGAACATGGAAATATCTACACCACTATCTGTATGAACATGGAAATAGCTACACCGCTATCTGTATGAACATGGAAATATCTACACTGCTATCTGTATAAACATGGAAATATCTACACCTCTACCTGTATAAACATGGAAATATCAGAACCGCTATCTGTATGAACATGGAAATATCAGCCCCTCTATCTGTATGAATATGGAAATATCTACACCGCTATCTCTATGAACATGGAAATATCTACACCGCTATCTGTTTGAACATGGAAATATCTAAACGGCTATCTGCATGAAAATGGAAATATCTACACAGATATCTGCATATACATGGAAATATCTACACAGCTATCTCTTTACACATGGAAATAACTACACAGTTATCTGTATGAACATGGAAATATCTACACCGCTATCTGTATGAACATGGATATGTCTACATAGCGATCTGGATGAACATGGAAATATCTACACCGCGATCTGTATGAACATGGAAATATCTACACCGATACCTGTGTAAACATGCATACATTTCACCGCTATCTGTATAAACATGGAAATATCTACACCGCTATCTGTATGAACATGGAAATATCTACACCGCTATCTGTATGAACATGGATATATCTACACAGCCATCTGGATGAACATAGAAATATCTACACCGCTATCTGTTTGAACATGGAAATATCTAAACCGCTATCTGCATGAAAATAGAAATATCTACACAGCTCTCTGCATATACATGGAAATATCTACAAACCTATCTCTTTACACATGGAAATAACTACACCGCTATCTCTATAAACATGGAAATATCTACACCGCCATCTGTATGAACATGGAAATTTCTGCACTGCCATCTGTATGAACATATAAATATCTACACCGCCATCTGTATTAAGATGGAGATATCTACACCGCTATCTGTTTGAACATGGAAATATCTACACTGTTATCTGTATGAACATGGAAATATCTACACCGTTATCTGTATGAACATGGAAATATCTACACCGCTATCTGTATGAACATGGATATATCTACACAGCCATCTGGATGAACATGGAAATAACTACACCGCTTTCTGTATGAACATGGAAATATCTACACCGCTATCTGTATAAACATGGAAATATCTACACAGCCATCTGGATGAACATGGAAATATCTACACCGCTATCTGTGTAAACATGCATACATCTTCACCGCAGTCTGTATAAACATGGAAATATCTACACCGCTGTCTGTATGAACATGGAAATATCTACACCGCTATCTGTATGAACATGGAAATATCTACACCGCTATCTGTATGAACATGGAAATATCTACACCGCCATCTGTATGAACATGGAAATGTCTGCACCGACATCTGTATGAACATATAAATATCTACACCGCCATCTGTATTAAGATGGAGATATCTACACCGCTATCTGCATAAACATGGAAATATCTACACCGCTATCTGTATAAACATGGAAATAACTACACCGCTATCTGTATAAACATGGAAATATCTACACCGCTACCTGTATAAACATGGAAATATAAGCACCACTATCTGTATGAACATGGAAGTATATACACCGCTATCTGTATTAACATGGAAATATCTACACCGCTATCAGTATGAACATGGAAATATCTACACTGCTATCTGTATGAACATGGAAATATCTACACCGCTATCTCTTTGAACAAGGAAATATCTACACCGCTGTCTGCATGAAAATGGAAATATCTACACAGCTATCTGCATATACATGGAAATATCTACACAGCTATCTCTTTACACATGGAAATAACTACACCGCTATCTGTATGAACATGGAAATATCTACATTGCCATCTGTATGAACATGGAAATATCTGCACCGCCATCTGTATGAACTTATAAATATCTACACCGCCGTCTGTATTAAGAAGGAGATATCTTCACCGCTATCTGTATAAACTTGGAAATATCAGCACCGCTATCTGTATGAACATGGAAATATCTACACCGCTATCTCTATGAACATGGATATATCTACACCGCTATCTGTATGAACATGGAAATAGCTACACCGCCAACTGTATGAACATGGAAATATCTGCAACACCATCTGTATGAGCCTCTAAATATCTACACCGCCATCTGTATTAACAAGGAGATATCTACACCGCTATCTGTATAAACATGGAAATATCTACACCGCTGCCTGTATAAACATGGAAATATCTACACCGCTATCTGTATAAACATGGAAATATCTACACCGCTACCTGTAGAAACATGGAAATATCAGCACCGCTATCTGTATGAACATGGAAATATCTACACCGCTATCTGTATGAACATGGAAATATCTACACCGCTATCTCTATGAACATGGAAAGAGCTACACTGCTATCTGTATGAACATGGAAATATCTACACCACTACCTGTATGAACATGGAAATATCTACACAGCTCTCTGTATGAACATGGATATATCTACCCAGCCATCTGGATGAACATGGAAATATCTACACCGCCATCTGGATGAACATGGAAATATCTACACCGCTATCTGTATGAACATGGAAATATCTACACCGCTATCTGAGTAAATATGCATACATCTTCACCGCAATCTGTATAAACATGGAAATATCTACACCGCTATCTGTATGAACATGGAAATATCTACACCGCTATCTGTTTGAACATGGAAATATCTACACCGCTATCTGCATGAAAATGGAAATATCTACAGAGCTATCTGCATATACATGGAAATATCTACACAGCTATCTCTTTACACATGGAAATAACTACAGCGATATCTGTATGAACATGGAAATATCTACACCGCCATCTGTATGAACATGGAAATATCTGCACCGCCATCTGTATGAACATGGAAATATCTACACCGCTATCTGTATAAACATGGAAATATCTACACTGCTATCTGTATGAATATGGAAATATCCACACCGCCATCTGTATGGACATGGAAATATCTGCACCGCCATCTGTATGAACATATAATTATCTACACCGCCATCTGTATTAAGAAGGAGATATCTACACCGCTATCTGTATAAACATGGATATATCTACACCGCTGCCTGTATAAACATGGAAATATCAGCACCGCTATCTGTATGAACATAGAAATAGCTACACCTCTATCTGTATGAACATGGAAATATCTACACCGCTATCTGTATGGACAAGGAAATATCTTCACCGCAATCGGTATGAACATGGATATATCTACACAGCCATCTGTATGAACATGGAAATATCTACACCGCTATCTGTATGAAAATGGAAATATCTACACCGCTATCTGTATGAACATGGATATATCTGCACAGCCCTCTGTATGAACATGGAAATATCCACACCGCTATCTGTGTAAACATGCATACACCTTCACCGCTGTCTGTATAAACTTGGAAATATCTACACCGCTATCTGTATGAACATGGAAATATATACACCTCTATCTGAAGATGGAAATATATACACCACTCTCTGCATGAAAATGGAAATATCTACACAGATATCTGCATATACATGAAAATATCTACAAAGCTATCTCTTTACACATGGAAATAACTACACCGCTATCTGTATGAACATGGAAATATCTACACCGCCATCTGTATGAACATGGAAATATCTGCACCGCCATCTGTATGAACATATAAATACCTACTCCGCCATCAGTATTAAGATGGAAATATCTAAACTGCTATCTGAATAAACATGGAAATATCTACACTGCTATCTGTATAAACATGGAAACATCAGCACCGCTATCTGCATAAACATGGAAATCTCAGCACCGCTATCTGTATGAACATGGAAATATCTACACCGCTATCTGTATGAACATGGAATTATCTACACCGCTATCTGTATGAACATGGAAATATCTACACCGCTATCTGTATGAACATGGAAATATCTACACCGCCATCTGTATGAACATGGAAATATCTGCACCGCCGTCTGTATGAACATATAAATATCTACACCGCAATCTGTATTAAGGTGGAGATATCTACACCGCTATCTGAATAAACATGGAAATATCTACACCGCTATCTGTATAAACATGGAAATATCTACACTGCTATCTCTATAAACATGGAAATATCTACACCGCTACCTGTATAAACATGGAAATATCAGCACCACTATCTGCATGAACATGGAAATATCTACACCGCTATCTGTATGAACATGGAAATATCTACACCGCTATCTGTATGAACATGGAAATATCTACAAAGCTATCTGAATGAACATGGAAATATCTACACCGCTATCTGTTTGAACATGGAAATATCTACACCGCTATCTGCATGAAAATGGAAATATCTACAATGCTATCTGCATATACATGGAAATATCTACACAGCTATCTCTTTACACATGGAAATAACTACACCGCTATATCTATAAACATGGAAATATCTACACCGCCACCTGTATGAACATGGAAATATCTGCACCGCCATCTGTATGAACTTATAAATATCTACACCGCCATCTGTATTAAGAAGGAGATATCTACACCGCTATCTGTATAAACATGGATATATCTACACCGCTGCCTGTATAAACATGGAAATATCAGCACCGCTATCTGTATGAACATGGAAAAATCTACACCGCTACCTGTATGAACATGGAAATATCTACACCGCTATCTGTATGAACACGGAAATATCTACACCGCTATCTGAACATGGAAATATCTACAACGCCATCTGTATGAACATGGAAATATATGCACCGCCATCTGTATGAACATATAAATATCTACACCGCCATCTGTATTAAGATGGAGATATCTACACCGCTATCTGAATAAACATGGAAATACCTACACCGCTATCTGTATAAACATGGAAATATCTACACCGCTATCTGTATAAACATGGAAATATCTACACCGCTATCTGAATAAACATGGAAATATCTACACCGCTACCTGTATAAACATGGAAATATCAGCACCGCTATCTGTATGAACATGGAAATATCTACACCGCTATCTGTATGAACATGGAAATATCTACACCGCTATCTGTATGAACATGGAAATATCTACAAAGCTATCTGAATGAACATGGAAATATCTACACCGCTATCTGTTTGAACATGTAAATATCTACACCGCTAACTGCATGAAAATGGAAATATCTACAAAGCTATCTGCATATACATGGAAATATATACTCTGCTATCTCTTTACACATGGAAATATCTACACCGCTATATCGATAAACATGGAAATATCTACACCGCCGTCTGTATGAAAAT
Source organism: Gorilla gorilla gorilla (assembly GCF_029281585.2). Classification (NCBI taxonomy): domain Eukaryota; kingdom Metazoa; phylum Chordata; class Mammalia; order Primates; family Hominidae; genus Gorilla; species Gorilla gorilla. The sequence continues at coordinate 1,587,975 of NC_073248.2, forward strand.
GGAAATATCTGCACCGCCATCTGTATGAACATATAAATGTCTACACCGCCATCTGTATTAAGAAGGAGATATCTAAACCGCTATCTGTATGAACATGGAAATATCTACACCGCTATCTGTATGAACATGGAAATATCTACACCGCTATCTGTATGAACATGGATATATCTACACAGCCATCTGGATGAACATGGAAATATCTACACCGCTATCTGTATGAACATGGTAATATCTTCACCGCCATCTGTATGAACATGGATATGTCTACACAGCCATCTGGATGAACATGGAAATATCTACACCGCTATCTGTATGAACATGGAAATATCTACACCGCTATCTGTGTGAACATGCAAACATCTTCACCACTATCTGTATAAACATGGAAATATCTACACTGCTATCTGTATGAACATGGAAATATCTACACCGCTCTCTCTATGAACATGGAAATATCTACACCGCTTTCTGTTTGAACATGGAAATATATAAACCGCTATCTCCATGAAAATGGAAATATCTACTCAGCTATCTGCATATGCATGGAAACATCTACACAGCTATCTCTTTACACACGGAAAAAACTACACCGCTATCTGTATGAAGATGGAAATATCTTCACCGCCATCTGTATGAACATGGATATATCAACACAGCCATGTGGATGAACATGGAAATATCTACACCGCTATCTGTATAAACATGCATACATCTTCACCGCTATCTGTATAAACATGGAAATATCTACACTGCTATCTGCATGAACATGGAAATATCTACACCGCTATCTGTGTAAATATGCATACATCTTCACCGCAATCTGTATAAACATGGAAATATCTTCACCGCTATCTGTATGAACATGGAAATGTCTACACCGCTATCTGTTTAAACATGGAAATATCTACACCGCTATCTGCATGAAAATGGAAATATCTACAGAGCTATCTGCATATACGTAGAAATATCTACACAGCTATCTCTTTACACATGGAAATAACTACACCGCTATCTGTATGAACACGGAAATATCTACACCGCCATCTGTATGAACATGGAAATATCTTCACCGCCATCTGTATGAACATACAAATATCTTCACGGCCATCTGTATTAAAATTGAGATATCTACACCGCTAACAGTATAAACATGGAAATATCTACACCGCTATCTGTTTAAACATGGAAATAACTACACCGCTACCTGTATAAACATGGAAATATCTACACCGCTACCTGTATAAACATGGAAATATCAGCACCGCTATCTGTATGAACATGGAAATATCAGCCCCTCTATCTGTATGAACGTGGAAATACCTACTCTGCTATCTGTATGAACATGGAAATATCTACACCGCTATCTGTATGAACATGGAAATATCTACAACGCCATCTGTTTGAAAATGGATATGTCTACACAGCCATCTGGATGAACATGGAAATATCTACACCGATATCTGTATGAACATGGAAATAGCTACACCGCTATCTGTATGAACATGGAAATATCTACACCACTATCTGTATGAACATGGAAATATCTACACCGCTATCTGTATGAACATGGAATTATCATCACCGCCATCTGTATGAACATGGATATATCTGTACAGCCATCTGGATGAACATGGAAATATGTACACCGCTATCTGTATGAACATGGAAATAGCTACAGAGCTATCTGTATGAACATGGAAATATCTACACCGCTACCTGTATAAACATGGAAATATCAGCACAGCTATCTGTTTGAACATGGAAATATCTACACCGCTATGTGTACGAAGATGGAAATATCTACACCGCTATCTGTATGAACATGGAAATAGCTACACCGCTATCTGTATGAACATGGAAATATCTACACCGCTATCTGTATGAACATGGAAATATCTACACCGCTATCTGTATGAACATGGATATATCTACACAGCCATCTGGATGAACATGGAAATATCTACACCGCTATCTGTATGAACATGGAAATATCTACACCACTATGTGTGTAAACATGCATACATCTTCACCGCTATCTGTATAAACATGGAAATATCTACACCGCTATCTGTTTGAACATGGAAATATCTAAACCGCTATCTGCATGAAAATGGAAATATCTACACAGCTATCTGCATATACATGGAAATATCTACACAGCTATCTCTTTACACATGGAAATAACTACACCGCTATCTGTATGAACATGGAAATATCTACACCGCCATCTGTATGAACATATAAATATCTACACCGCCATCTGTATTAAGATGGAGATATCTACACCGCTATCTGTATAAACATGGAAATATCTACAGCGCTATCTGCATAAACATGGAAATATCTACACCGCTATCTGTATAAACATGGAAATAACTACACCGCTATCTGTATAAACAAGGAAATATCTACACCGCTACCTGTATAAACATGGAAATATCAGCACCACTATCTGTATGAACATGGAAATATCTACACCGCTATCAGTATGAACATGGAAATATCTACACCGCTATCTGTATGAACATGGAAATATCTACACCGCTATCTGTTTGAACAAGGAAATATCTACAGCGCTGTCTGCATGAAAATGGAAATATCTTCACAGCTATCTGCATATACATGGAAATATCTACACAGCTATCTCTTTACCCATGGAAATAACTACACCGCTATCTCTATGAGCATGGAAATATCTACATCGCCATCTGTATGAACATCGAAATATCTGCACCGACATCTGTATGAACTTATAAATATCTACACCACCATCTGTATTAAGAAGGAGATATCTACACCACTATCTGTATAAACATGGAAATATCTACACTGCTATCTGTATGAACATGGAAATATCTACACCGCTCTCTCTATGAACATGGAAATATCTACACCGCTTTCTGTTTGAACATGGATATATATAAACCGCTATCTCCATGAAAATGGAAATATCTACTCAGCTATCTGCATATGCATGGAAACATCTACACAGCTATCTCTTTACACACGGAAAAAACTACACCGCTATCTGTATGAAGATGGAAATATCTTCACCGCCATCTGTATGAACATGGATATATCAACACAGCCATGTGGATGAACATGGAAATATCTACACCGCTATCTGTATAAACATGCATACATCTTCACCGCTATCTGTATAAACATGGAAATATCTACACTGCTATCTGCATGAACATGGAAATATCTACACCGCTATCTGTGTAAATATGCATACATCTTCACCGCAATCTGTATAAACATGGAAATATCTTCACCGCTATCTGTATGAACATGGAAATGTCTACACCGCTATCTGTTTAAACATGGAAATATCTACACCGCTATCTGCATGAAAATGGAAATATCTACAGAGCTATCTGCATATACGTAGAAATATCTACACAGCTATCTCTTTACACATGGAAATAACTACACCGCTATCTGTATGAACATGGAAATATCTACACCGCCATCTGTATGAACATGGAAATATCTTCACCGCCATCTGTATGAACATACAAATATCTTCACGGCCATCTGTATTAAAATTGAGATATCTACACCGCTAACAGTATAAACATGGAAATATCTACACCGCTATCTGTTTAAACATGGAAATAACTACACCGCTACCTGTATAAACATGGAAATATCTACACCGCTACCTGTATAAACATGGAAATATCAGCACCGCTATCTGTATGAACATGGAAATATCAGCCCCTCTATCTGTATGAACGTGGAAATACCTACTCTGCTATCTGTATGAACATGGAAATATCTACACCGCTATCTGTATGAACATGGAAATATCTACAACGCCATCTGTTTGAAAATGGATATGTCTACACAGCCATCTGGATGAACATGGAAATATCTACACCGATATCTGTATGAACATGGAAATAGCTACACCGCTATCTGTATGAACATGGAAATATCTACACCACTATCTGTATGAACATGGAAATATCTACACCGCTATCTGTATGAACATGGAATTATCATCACCGCCATCTGTATGAACATGGATATATCTGTACAGCCATCTGGATGAACATGGAAATATGTACACCGCTATCTGTATGAACATGGAAATAGCTACAGAGCTATCTGTATGAACATGGAAATATCTACACCGCTACCTGTATAAACATGGAAATATCAGCACAGCTATCTGTTTGAACATGGAAATATCTACACCGCTATGTGTACGAAGATGGAAATATCTACACCGCTATCTGTATGAACATGGAAATAGCTACACCGCTATCTGTATGAACATGGAAATATCTACACCACTATCTGTATGAACATGGAAATATCTACACCGCTATCTGTATGAACATGGATATATCTACACAGCCATCTGGATGAACATGGAAATATCTACACCGCTATCTGTATGAACATGGAAATATCTACACCACTATGTGTGTAAACATGCATACATCTTCACCGCTATCTGTATAAACATGGAAATATCTACACCGCTATCTGTTTGAACATGGAAATATCTAAACCGCTATCTGCATGAAAATGGAAATATCTACACAGCTATCTGCATATACATGGAAATATCTACACAGCTATCTCTTTACACATGGAAATAACTACACCGCTATCTGTATGAACATGGAAATATCTACACCGCCATCTGTATGAACATATAAATATCTACACCGCCATCTGTATTAAGATGGAGATATCTACACCGCTATCTGTATAAACATGGAAATATCTACAGCGCTATCTGCATAAACATGGAAATATCTACACCGCTATCTGTATAAACATGGAAATAACTACACCGCTATCTGTATAAACAAGGAAATATCTACACCGCTACCTGTATAAACATGGAAATATCAGCACCACTATCTGTATGAACATGGAAATATCTACACCGCTATCAGTATGAACATGGAAATATCTACACCGCTATCTGTATGAACATGGAAATATCTACACCGCTATCTGTTTGAACAAGGAAATATCTACAGCGCTGTCTGCATGAAAATGGAAATATCTTCACAGCTATCTGCATATACATGGAAATATCTACACAGCTATCTCTTTACCCATGGAAATAACTACACCGCTATCTCTATGAGCATGGAAATATCTACATCGCCATCTGTATGAACATGGAAATATCTGCACCGACATCTGTATGAACTTATAAATATCTACACCACCATCTGTATTAAGAAGGAGATATCTACACCACTATCTGTATAAACATGGAAATATCTACACCGCTATCTGTATAAACATGGAAATATCTACACCGCAATCTGTATAAACATGGAAATATCTACACCGCTTCCTTTATAAACATGGAAATATCAGCACAGCTATCGGTATGAACATGGAAATATCTACACCGCTATCTGTATGAACATGGAAATATCTACACCGCTATCTGTATGAAAATGGAAATATCTACACCGCTATCTGTATGAACATGGATATATCTGCACAGCCCTCTGTATGAACATGGAAATCTCCACACCGCTATCTGTGTAAACATGCATACATCTTCACCGCTGTCTGTATAAACTTGGAAATATCTACACCGCTATCTGTATGAACATGGAAATATATACACCTCTATCTGAAGATGGAAATATATACACCACTCTCTGCATGAAAATGGAAATATCTACACAGCTATCTGCATATACATGGAAATATCTACAAAGCTATCTCTTTACACATGGAAATAACTACACCGCTATCTGTATGAACATGGAAATATCTACACTGCCATCTGTATGAACATGGAAATATCTGCACCGCCATCTGTATGAACATATAAATATCTACTCCGCCATCAGTATTAAGATGGAAATATCTACACTGCTATCTGAATAAACATGGAAATATCTACACTGCTACCTGTATAAACATGGAAACATCAGCACCGCTATCTGCATAAACATGGAAATCTCAGCACCGCTATCTGTATGAACATGGAAATATCTACACCGCTATCTGTATGAACATGGAATTATCTACACCGCTATCTGTATGAACATGGAAATATCTACACCGCTATCTGTATGAACATGGAAATATCTACACCGCTATATGTTTGAACATGTAAATATCTACACCGCTATCTGTATGAAAATGGAAATATCTACAAAGCTATCTGCATATACATGGAAATATCTACACAGCTATCTCTTTACACATGGAAATAACTACACCGCTATATCTATAAACATGGAAATATCTACACCGCCATCTGTATGAACATGGAAATATCTGCACCGCCATCTGTATGAACATATAAATATCTACACCGCCATCTGTATTAAGAAGGAGATATCTAAACCGCTATCTGTATAAACATGGAAATACCTACACTGCTGCCTGTATAAACATGGAAATATCAGCACTGCTATCTGTATGAAAATGGAAATATCTACACCGCAACCTGTATGAACATGGAAATATCTACACCGCTATCTGTATGAACATGGAAATATCTACACCGCCATCTGTATGAACATGGAAATATCTACACCGCTATCTGTATGAACATGGAAATATGTACACCGCCATCTGTATGAACATGGAAATATCTGCACCGCCATCTGTATGAACATATAAATATCTACACCGCCATCTGTATTAAGGTGGAGATATCTACACCGCTATCTGAATAAACATGGAAATATCTACACCGCTATCTGTATAAACATGGAAATATCTACACCGCTATCTCTATAAACATGGAAATATCTACACCACTACCTGTATAAACATGGAAATATCAGCACCACTATGTGTATGAACATGGAAATATCTACACCGCTATCTGTATGAACATGGAAATATCTACACTGCTATCTGTATGAACATGGAAATATCTACAAAGCTATCTGAATGAACATGGAAATATCTACACCGCTATCTGTTTGAACATGTAAATATCTACACCGCTATGTGCATGAAAATGGAAATATCTACAAAGCTATCTGCATATACATGGAAATATCTACACAGCTATCTCTTTACACATGGAAATAACTACACCGCTATATCTATAAACATGGAAATATCTACACCGCCATCTGTATGAACATGGAAATATCTGCACCGCCATCTGTATGAACTTATAAATATCTACACCGCCATCTGTATTAAGAAGGAGATATCTACACCGCTATCTGTATAAACATGAATATATCTACACCGCTGCCTGTATAAACATGGAAATATCAGCACCGCTATCTGTATGAACATGAAAAAATCTACACCGCTACCTGTATGAACATGGAAATATCTACACCGCTATCTGTATGAACATGGAAATATCTACACCGCTATCTGAACATGGAAATATCTACAACGCCATCTGTATGAACATGGAAATATCTGCACCGCCATCTGAATGAACATATAAATATCTACACCGCCATCTGTATTAAGATGGAGATATCTACACCGCTATCTGAATAAACATGGAAATATCTACACCGCTATCTGTATAAACATGGAAATATCTACACCGCTATCTGTATAAACATGGAAATATCTACACCGCTACCTGTATAAACATGGAAATATCAGCACCGCTATCTGTATGAACATGGAAATATCTACACCGCTAGCTGTATGAACATGGAAATATCTACACCGCTATCTGTATGAACATGGAAATATCTACAAAGCTATCTGAATGAACATGGAAATATCTACAAAGCTATCTGTTTGAACATGTAAATATCTACACCGCTAACTGCATGAAAATGGAAATATCTACAAAGCTATCTGCATATACATGGAAATATATACACTGCTATCTCTTTACACATGGAAATATCTACACCGCTATATCTATAAACATGGAAATATCTACACCGCCGTCTGTATGAACATGGAAATATCTACACCGCTATCTGCATGAACATGGAAATATCTACACCGCAATCCGTATGAACATGGAAATATCTACACCGCTATCTGTATGAACATGGATATATCTACACAGCCATCCGGATGAACATGGAAATATCTACACCGCTATCTGTATGAACGTGGTAATATCTTCACCGCCATCTGTATGAACATGGATATGTCTACACAGCCATCTGGATGAACATGGAAATATCTACACCGCTATCTGTATGAACATGGAAATATCTACACCGCTATCTGTGTAAACATGCAAACATCTTCACCACTATCTGTATAAACATGGAAATATCTACACCGCTATCTGTATGAACATGGAAATATCTACACCGCCATCTGTATGAACATGGAAATATCTACACCGCTATCGGTTTGAACATGGAAATATCTAAAACGCTATCTGCATGAAAATTGAAATATCTACACAGCTATCTGCATATGCATGGAAATATCTACACAGCTATCTCTTTACACACGGAAAAAACTACACCGCTATCTGTATGAAGATGGAAATATCTTCACCACCATCTGTATGAATATGGATATATCAACACAGCCATCTGGATGAACATGGAAATATCTACACCGCTATCTGTATAAACATGCATACATCTTCACCGCTATCTGTATAAACATGGAAATATCTACACTGCTATCTGTATGAACATGGAAATATCTACACCGCTATCTGTGTAAATATGCATACATCTTCACCGCAATCTGTATAAACATGGAAATATCTTCACCGCTATCTGTATGAACATGGAAATGTCTACACCGCTATCTGTTTAAACATGGAAATATCTACACCGCTATCTGCATGAAAATGGAAATATATACAGAGCTATCTGCATACACATGGAAATATCTACACAGCTATCTCTTTACACATGGAAATAACTACACCGCTATCTGTATGAACATGGAAATATCTACACCGCCATCTGTATGAACATGGAAATATCTTCACCGCCATCTGTATGAACATACAAATATCTTCACGGCCATCTGTATTAAAATGGAGATATCTACACCGCTAAGAGTATAAACATGGAAATATCTACACCGCTATCTGTATAAACATGGAAATAACTACACCGCTATCTGTATAAACATGGAAATATCTACACCGCTACCTGTATAAACATGGAAATATCAGCACCGCTATCTGTATGAACATGGAAATATCAGCCCCTCTATCTGTATGAACGTGGAAATACCTACTCCGCTATCTGTATGAACATGGAAATATCTACACCGCTATCTGTATGAACATGGAAATATCTACAACGCCATCTGTTTGAACATGGATATATCTACACAGCCATCTGGATGAACATGGAAATTTCTACACCGATATCTGTATGAACATGGAAATAGCTACACCGCTATCTGTATGAACATGGAAATCTCTACACCACTATCTGTATGAACATGGAAATATCTACACCGCTATCTGTATGAACATGGAATTATCATCACCGCCATCTGTATGAACATGGATATATCTGTACAGCCATCTGGATGAACATGGAAATATGTGCACCGCTATCTGTATGAACATGGAAATAGCTACAGAGCTATCTGTATGAACATGGAAATATCTACACCGCTACCTGTATAAACATGGAAATATCAGCACAGCTATCTGTATGAACATGGAAATATCTACACCGCTATGTGTACGAAGATGGAAATAGCTACACCGCTATCCGTATGAACATGGAAATAGCTACACCGCTATCTGTATGAACATGGAAATATCTACACCACTATCTGTATGAACATGGAAATATCTACACCGCTATCTGTATGAACATGGATATATCTACACAGCCATCTGGATGAACATGGAAATATCTACACCGCTATCTGTATGAACATGGAAATATCTACACCACTATGTGTGTAAACATGCATACATCTTCACCGCTATCTGTATAAACATGGAAATATCTACACCGCTATCTGTTTGAACATGGAAATATCTAAACCGCTATCTGCATGAAAATGGAAATATCTACACAGCTATCTGCATATTCATGGATATATCTACACAGCTATCTCTTTACACATGGAAATAACTACACCGCTATCTGTATGAACATGGAAATATCTACACCGCCATCTGTATGAACATATAAATATCTACACCGCCATCTGTATTAAGATGGAGTTATCTACACCGCTATCTGTATAAACATGGAAATATCTACACCGCTATCAGTATGAACATGGAAATATCTACACCACTATCTGTATGAACATGGAAATATCTACACTGCTATCTGTTTGAACAAGGAAATATCTACACCGCTGTCTGCATGAAAATGGAAATATCTACACAGCTATCTGCATATACATGGAAATATCTACACAGCTATCTCTTTACCCATGGAAATAACTACACCGCTATCTCTATGAGCATGGAAATATCTACATCGCCATCTGTATGAACATGTAAATATCTGCTCCGCCATCTGTATGAACTTATAAATATCTACACCGCCATCTGTATTAAGAAGGAGATATCTACACCGCTATCTGTATAAACATGGAAATATCTACACCGCTATCTGTATAAACATGGAAATATCTACACCGCTATCTGTATAGACATGGAAATATCTACACCGCTTCCTTTATAAACATGGAAATATCAGCACAGATATCGGTATGGACATGGAAATATCTACACCGCTATCTGTATTAACATGGAAATATCTACACCGCTATCTGTATGAACATGGAAATATCTTCACCGTCATCTGTATGAACATGGATATATCTACACAGCCATCTGTATGAACATGGAAATATCTACACCGCTATCTGTATGAACATGGAAATGTCTGCACCGCCATCTGTATGAACATATAAACATCTACACCGCCATCTGTATTAAGATGGAGATATCTACACCGCTATCTGCATAAACATGGAAATATCTACACCGCTATCTATATAAACATGGAAATAACTACACCACTATCTGTATAAAAATGGAAATATCTACACCGCTACCTGTATAAACATGGAAATATCAGCACCACTATCTGTATGAACATGGAAGTATATACACCGCTATCTGTATGAGCATGGAAATATCTACACCGCCATCTGTATGAACATGGAAATATCTGCAACGCCATCTGTATGAGCCTCTAAATATCTACACCAACATCTGTATTAACAAGGAGATATCTACACCGCTATCTGTATAAACATGGAAATATCTACACCGCTGCCTGTATAAACATGGAAATATCTACACCGCTATCTGTATGAACATGGATATATCTACACCTCTATCTGTATGAACATGGATATATCTACACAGCCATCTGGATGAACATGGAAATATCTACACCGCGATCTGTATGAACATGGAAATATCTACACTGCTTTCTGTATGAACATGGAAATATCTACACCGCTATCTGTTTGAACATGGAAATATCTACACTGCTATCTGCTTGAAAATGGAAATATCTACTCTGCTATCTGCATATACATGGAAATATCTACACAGCTATCTCTTTACACATGGAAATAACTACACCGCTATCTGTATGAACATAGAAATATCTACACCGCAATCTGTATGAACATGGAAATATCTACACCGCCATCTGTATGAACATGGTAATATCTGCACCGCCATCTGTATGAACATATAAATATCTACACCCCCATCAATATTAAGATGGAAATATCCACAACGCTATCTGTATAAACTTAGCAATATCTACACTGCTATCTGTATAAACATGGAAATATCTACACCGCTATCTGTATAAACATGGAAATATCTACACAGCTACCTGTAGAAACATGGAAATATCAGCACCGCTATCTGTATGAACATGGAAATATCTACACCGCTATCTGTTTGAACATGGAAATATCTACACCGCTATCTGCATGAAAATGGAAATATCTACAGACCTATCTGCATATACATGGAAATATCTACACAGATATCTCTTTACACATGGAAATAACTACACCGCTATCTCTATGAACATGGAAATATCTACACCGCCATCTGTATGAACATGGAAATATCTACACCGCTATCTGTATAAACATGGAAATATATCCACCGCTATCTGTATGAATATGGAAATATCTACACCGCCATCTGTATGAACATGGAAATATATGCACCGCCATCTGTATGAACATATAATTATCTACACCGCCATCTGTATTAAGAAGGAGATATCTACACCACTATCTGTATAAACATGGATATATCTACACTGCTCTCTGTATAAACATGGAAATATCTACACTGCTACCTGTATAAACATGGAAATATCTACACCGCTACCTGTATAAACATGGAAATATCAGCACCGCTATCTGTATGAACATGGAAATATCAGCCCCTCTATCTGTATGAACATGGAAATATCTACACTGCTATCTCTATGAACATGGAAATATCTACACCGCTGTCTGTTTGAACATGGAAATATCTAAACCGCTATCTGCATGAAAATGGAAATATCCACACAGCTATCTGCATATACATGGAAATATCTACACAGCTATCTCTTTACACATGGAAATAACTACACCGCTATCTGTATAAACAAGGAAATATCTTCAACGCCATCAGTATGTACGTGGATATATCTACACAGCCTCCTGGATGAACATGGAAATATCTACACTGCTATCTGTATGAACATGGAAATATCTGCACAGCCATTTGTATGAACATGGAAATATCTAAACCGCTATCTGTATGAGCGTGGAAATATCTACACCGCTATCTGTGTAAACATGCATACATCTTCAGCACTATCTGTATAAACATGGAAATATCTACACCGCTATCTGTATGAACATGGAAATATCTACACCGCTATCTGTTTGAACATGGAAATATCTAAACCGCTATCTGCATGAAAATTGAAATATCTACACAGCTATCTGCATATACATGGAAATATCTACACAGCTATCTCTTTACACATGGAAATAACTACACCGCTATCTGTATGAACATGGAAATATCTGCACCGCCATCTGTATGTACATAGAAATATCTACTCCGCCAGCTGTATTAAGATGGAGATATCTACACCGCTATCTGTATAAACATGGAAATATCTACACCCCTATCTGTATAAACATGGAAATATCTACAACGCTATTTGTATAAACATGGAAATATCTACACCGCTACCTGTATAAACTTGGAAATATCAGCACCGCTATCTGTATGAACATGGAAATATCTACACCGCTATCTGTATTAACATGGAAATATCTAAACCGCTATCTGTATGAACATGGATATATATACACCGCTATCTGTGTGAACATGGAAATATCTACACCGCTATCTGTTTGAACATGGAAATATCTACACAGCTGTCTGCATGAAAATGGAAATATCTACACAGCTCTCTGCATATACATTGAAATATCTACACAGCTATCTCTTTACACTTGGAAATAACTACACCGCTATCTCTATAAACATGGAAATATCTACACCGCCATCTGTATGAACATGGAAATATCTTCACCGCCATCTGTATGAACATATAAATATCTACACCGCCATCTGTATTAAGAAGGAGATATCTACACCGCTATCTGTATAAACATGGAAATATCTACACCGCTATCTGTATAAACATGGAAATATCTACACCGCTATCTGTATAAACATGGAAATATCAGCACCGCTATCTGTATGAACATGGAAATATCTGCACCGCTCTCTGTATGAACATGGAAATATCTACACCGCTATCTGTATGAACATGGAAATATATTCACCACCATCTGTATGAACATGGATATATCTACACAGCCATCTGTATGAACATGGAAATATCTACACCGCTATCTGTATGAACATGGAAATATCTACACCGCTATCTGTATGAACATGGAAATATCTTCACCGCAATCTGTATGAACATAGATATGTCTACACAGCCATCTGTATGAACATGGAAATATCTACACCGCGATCTGTATGAACGTGGAAATATCTACACCGCTATCTGTGTAAACATGCATACGTTTCACCGCTATCTGTATAAACATGGAAATATCTACACCGCTATCTGTATGAACATGGAAATATCTACACCGCTATCTGTTTGAACATGGAAATATCTAAACCGCTATATGCATGAAAATAGAAATATCTACACAGCTATCTACATATACATGGAAATATCTACAAACCTATCTCTTTACACATTGAAATAACTACACCGCTATCTCTATAAACATGGATATATCTACACCGCCATCTGTACGAACATGGAAATATCTGCACTGCCATCTGTATTAACATATAAATATCTACACCGCCATCTGTATTAAGATGGAGATATCTTCACCGCTATCTGTATAAACTTGGAAATATCTACACCGCCATCTTTATAAACCTGGAAATATCTACACCGCTATCTGTATAAAAATGGAAATATCTACACCGCTACCTGTATAAACATGGAAATATCAGCACCACTATCTGTATGAACATGGAAATATCTACACTGCTATCTCTATGAACATGGAAATATCTACACCGCTATCTGCATGAACATGGAAATAGCTACACCGCTATCTGTACGAACATTGAAATATCTACACCACTATCTGTATGAACATGGAAATATCTACACCGCTATCTGTATGAACATGGAAATATCTACACAGCCATCTGGATGATCATGGAAATATCTACACCGCTATCTGCATATACATGGAAATATCTACACAGCTGTCTCTTTACACATGGAAATAACTACACCGCTATCTGTATGAACATGGAAATATCTACACCACCATCTGTATGAACATGGAAATATCTGCACCGCCATCTGAATGAACATATAAATATCTACAGGGCCATCTGTATTAAGATGGAAATATCTACACCGCTATCTGTATAAACCTGGAAATATCCACATCGCTATCTGTATAAACATGGAAATACCTACACTGCTACCTGTATAAACATGGAAATATCTACACCACTACCTGTATAAACATGGAAATATCAGCACCGCTATCTGTATGAACATGGAAATATCAGCCCCTCTATCTGTATGAATATGGAAATATCTACACCGCTATCTCTATGAACATGGAAATATCTACACCGCCATCTGTATGAACATGGATATATCTACACAGCCATCTGGAAGAACATGGAAATATCTACACCGCTATCTGTATGAACATGGAAATATCTACACCGCTATCTGTATGAACATGGAAATACATACACCGCTATCTGTATGAACATGGAAATAGCTACACCGCTATCTGTATGGACATGGAAATTTCTTCACCGCCATCTGTATGAACATGGATATATCTACACAGCCATCTGGATGAACATGGAAATATCTACACCGCTATCTGTATGAACATGGAAATATCTACACCGCTATCTGTATGAACATGGAAATATCTTCACCGCCATCTGTATGAACATGGATATGTCTACACAGCCATCTGGATGAACATGGAAATATCTACACCGCGATCTGTATGAACATGGAAATATCTACACTGCTATCTGTGTAAACATGCATACGTTTCACCGCTATCTGTATAAACATGGAAATATCTACACCGCTATCTGTATGAACATGGAAATATCTACACCGCTATCTGTTTGAACATGGAAATATCTAAACCGCTATCTGCATGAAAATAGAAATATCTACACAGCTATCTGCATATACATGGAAATATCTACAAACCTATCTCTTTACACATGGAAATAACTACACCGATATCTCTATAAACATGGAAATATCTACACCGCCATCTGTATGAACATGGAAATATCTGCACTGCCATCTGTATGAACATATAAATATCTACACCGCCATCTGTATTAAGATGGAGATATCTTCACCGCTATCTGTATAAACTTGGAAATATCTACACCGCTATCTTTATAAACCTGGAAATATCTACACCGCTATCTGTATAAACATGGAAATATCTACACCGCTACCTGTATAAACATGGAAATATCAGCACCGCTATTTGTATGAACATGGAAATATCTAAACCGCTATCTCTATGAACATGGAAATATCTACACCGCTATCTGCATGAACATGGAAATAGCTACACCGCTATCTGTACGAACATGGAAATATCTACACCTCTATCTGTATGAACATGGAAATATCTACACCGCTATCTGTATGAACATGGATATGTCTACACAGCCATCTGGATGAACATGGAAATATCTACACCGCTATCTGCATGAACATGGAAATATCTACACCGCTATCTGTGTAAACATGCATACATCTTCACTGCAATCTGTATAAGCATGGAAATATCTACAACGCTATCTGTATGAACATGGAAATATCTACACCGCTATCTGTTTGAACATGGAAATATCTAAACCGCTATCAGCATGAAAATAGAAATATCTACACAGCTATCTGCATATACATGGAAATATCTACACAGCTATCTCTTTACACATGGAAATAACTACACCGCTATCTTTATGAACATGGAAATATCTATACCGCCATCTGTATGAACATGGAAATATCTGCACCGCCATCTGAATGAACATATAAATATCTACAGCGCCATCTGTATTAAGATGGAAATATCTACACCGCTATCTGTATAAACCTGGAAATATCCACATCGCTATCTGTATAAACATGGAAATATCTACACTGCTACCTGTATGAACATGGAAATATCTACACCACTACCTGTATAAACATGGAAATATCAGCACCGCTATCTGTATGAACATGGAAATATCAGCCCCTCTATCTGTATGAATATGGAAATATCTACACCGCTATCTCTATGAACATGGAAATATCTACACCGCCATCTGTATGAATATGGATATATCTACACAGCCATCTGGATGAACATGGAAATATCTACACCGTTATCTGTATGAACATGGAAATATCTACACCGCTATCTGTATGAACATGGAAATACATACACCGCTATCTGTATGAACATGGAAATAGCTACACCGCTAACTCTATGGACATGGAAATTTCTTCACCGCCATCTGTATGAACATGGATATATCTACACAGCCATCTGGAAGAACATGGAAATATCTACACCGCTATCTGTTTGAACATGGAAATATCTACCCCGCTATCTGAATGAACATGGAAATATCTTCACCGCCATCTGTATGAACATGGATATGTCTACACAGCCATCAGGATGAACATGGAAATATCTACACCGCGATCTGTATGAACATGGAAATATCTACACTGCTATCTGTGTAAACATGCGTACGTTTCACCGCTATCTGTATAAACATGGAAATATCTACACCGCTATCTGTATGAACATGGACATATCTTCACCGCTATCTGTATAAACATGGAAATATCTACACCGCTACCTGTATAAACATGGAAATATCAGCATCGCTATCTGTATGAACATGGAAATATCTACCCCGCTATCTCTATGAACATGGAAATATCTACACCGCTATCTGTATGAACATGGAAATAGCTACACCGCTATCTGTATGAACATGGAAATATCTACACCACTATCTGAATGAACATGGAAATATCTACACCGCTATCTGTATGAACATGGATATTTCTATACCGCTATCTGTTTGAACATGGAAATATCTACACCGCTATCTGCATGAAAATGGAATTACCTACACAGCTGTCTGCATAAACATGGAAATATTTACACAGCAATCTCTTTACACATGGAAATAACTACACCGCTATTTGTATGAACATGGAAATATTTACACCGCCATCTGTATGAACATGGAAATATCTGCACCGCCATCTGTATGAACATATAAATATCTACACCGCCATCTGTATTAAGATGGAGATATCTACACCGCTATCTGTATAAACTTGGAAATATCTACACCGCTATCTGTATAAACATGGAAATATCTACACCGCTATCTGTATAAACATGGAAATATCTACACCGCTATCTGTTTGAACATGGAAATATCTACACCGCTGTCAGCATGAAAATGGAAATATCTACACAGCTATTTGCATATATATGGAAATATCTACACAGCTATCTCTTTACACATGGAAATAGCTACACCGCTATCTGTATCAACATGGAAATATCTACACCACTATCTGTATGAACATGGAAATATCTACACCGCTATCTGTATGAACATGGAAATATCTACACTGCTATCTGTTTGAACATGGAAATATCTCCACCGCTATCTGCACGAAAATGGAAATATCTACACTGCTATCTGCATATACATGGAAATATCTACACAGCTATCCCTTTACACATGGAAATAACTACACCGCTATCTCTATAAACATGGAAATATCTACACCGCCATCTGTATGAACATAGAAATATCTTCACCGCCATCTGTATGAACATTTAAATATCTACACCGCCATCTGTATAAAGGAGATATCTACACCGCTATCTGTATAAACATGGAAATATCTACACCGCTGCCTGTATAAACATGGAAATATCAGCACCGCTATCTCTATGAACATGGAAATATCTACACCGCTACCTGTATGAACATGGAAATATCTACACCGCTATCTGTATGAACATGGAAATATCTACACCGCTATCTGTTTGAACATGGAAATATGTACACGGCTATCTGTATGAACATGGAAATATCTACACCGCTATCTGTATGAACATGGAAATATCTACACAGCCATCTGGATGAACATGGAAATATCTACACCGCTATCTGTATGAACATGGAAATATCTACACCGTTATCTGTATGAACATGGATATACCTACACAGCCATCTGGATGAACATGGAAATATCTACACCGCTATCTGTGTAAACATGCATACATCTTCACCGCTATATGTATAAACATGGAAATATCTACACCGCTATCTTTATGAACATGGGAATATCTAAACCGCTATCTGTATGAACATGGAAATATCTACACTGCTATCTGTTTGAACATGGAAATATCTACACCGCTATCTGCATGAAAATGGAAATATCTACACTGCTATCTGCATATACATGGAAATATCTACTCAGCTATCTCTTTACACATGGAAATAACTACACCGCTATCTGTATGAACATGGAAATATCTACACCGCCATCTGTATGAACATGGAAATATCTGCACCGACAACTGTGTGAACATATAAATATCTACACTGCCATCTTTATTAAGATGGAGATATCTACACCGCTACCTGAATAAACATGGAAATCTCTACACCGCTATCTGTATAAACATGGAAATATCTACACCGGTACCTGTATAAACATGGAAATATCCGCACCGCTATCTGTATGAACATGGAAATATCTACACCGCTATCTGTATGAACATGGAAATATCTACACCGCTATCTGTATGAACATGGAAATATCTACACCGCTATCTGTATGAACATGGAAATATCTACACAGCTATCTGCATATACTTGGAAATATCTGCACAGCTACCTCTTTACACTTGCAAATAACTACACCGCTATCTCTTTAAACTTGGAAATATCTACACCGCCATCTGTATGAACATGGAAATATCTGCACCGCCATCTGTATGAACATATAAACATTTACACAGCCATCTGTATTAAGAAGGAGATATCTACACCGCTATCGGTATAAACATGGAAATATCTACACCGCTACCTGTATAAACAAGGAAATATCAGCACCGCTATATGTATGAACATGGAAATATCTACACCGCTATCAGTATGAACATGGAAATATCTACACCGCTATCTGTATGAACATGGAAATAACTACACTGCTATCTGTATGAACATGGAAATATCTTCACCGCCATCTGTATGAACATGGATATATCTACACAGCCATCTGGATGAACATGGAAATATATACACCGCTATCTGTATGAACATGGAAATATCTACTCCGCTATCTGTGTAAACATGCATACATCTTCACCGCCACCTGTATAAACATGGAAATATCTACACTGCTATCTGCATGAACATGGAAATGTCTACACCGCTATCTGTTTGAACATGGAAATATCTACACCGCTATCTGCATGAAAATGGAAATATCTACACAGCGATCTGCATATACATGGAAATATCTACACAGCTATCTCTTTACACATGGAAATAACTACAGCGCTATCTCTATAAACATGCAAATATCTACACCGCCACCTGTATGAACATGGAAATATCTGCACCGCCATCTTTATGAAGATATAAATATCTACACACCCATCTATATTAAGATGGAGATATCTACACCGCTATCTGTATAAACTTGGAAATATCTACACCGCTACATGTATAAACATGGAAATATCTACACCGCTATCTGTATTAACATGGAAATATCTACACCGCTACTTCTATAAACATGGAAATATCAGCACCGCTATCTGTTTGAACATGGGAATACCTACACCGCTATCTCTATGAACATGGAAATATCTACACCGCTATCTGTATGAACATGGAAATAGCTACACCGCTATCTGTATGAACATGGAAATATCTACACCACTACCTGTATGAAAATGGAAATATCTACACCGCTATCTGTATGAGCATGGATATATCTACACAGCCATCTGGATGAACATGGAAATATCTACACCGCTATCTGGATGAACATGGAAATATCTACACCGCTATCTGTGTAAATATGCATACACCTTCACCGCAATCTGTATAAACATGGAAATATCTACACTGCTATCTGTATGAACATGGAAATAACTACACCGCTATCTGTATGAACATGGAAATATCTACACCGCTATCTGTTTGAACATGGAAATATCTACACCGCTATCTGCATGAAAATGGAAATATCTACATGCTATCTGCATATACATGGAAATATCCACACAGCTATCTCTTTACACATGGAAATAACTACAACGCTATCTGTATGAACATGGAAATATCTACACCGCCATCTGTATGAACATGGAAATATATGCACCGCCAACTGTATGAACATATAAATATCTACACCGCCATCTGTATTAAGATGGAGATATCTACACCGCTATCTGTATAAACATGGAAATATCTACACCGCTATCTGTATAAACATGGAAATATCTACACCGCTATCTGTATAAACATGGAAATATCTACACCGCTACCTGTATAAACAAGGAAATATCAGCACCGCTATATGTATGAACATGGAAATATCTACACCGCTATCTGTATGAACATGGAAATATCTACACCGCTATCTGTATGAACATGGAAATATCTACACCGCTATCTGTATGAACATGGAAATATCTACACCGCTATCTGTTTGAACATGGAAATATCTACACCGCTGTCTGCATGAAAATGGAAATATCTACACAGCTATCTGCATATACATGGAAATATCTACACAGCTACCTCTTTACACATGGAAATAACTACACCGCTATCCCTATAAACTTGGAAATATCTACACCGCCATCTGCATGCACATGGAAATATCTGCACCGCCATCTGTATGAACATATAAACATCTACACCGCCATCTGTATTAAGAAGGAGATATCTACACCGCTATCTGTATGAACATTTAAATATCTACACCGCCATCTGTATAAAGAAGGAGATATCTACACCGCTATCTGTATAAACATGGAAATATCTACACCGCTGCCTGTATAAACATGGAAATATCAGCACCGCTATCTCTATGAACAAGGAAATATCTACACCGCTACCTGTATGAACATGGAAATATCTACACCGCTATCTGTGTGAACATGGAAATATCTACACCGATATCTGTTTGAACATGGAAATATGTACACGGCTATCTGTATGAACATGGAAATATCTACACCGCTATCTGTATGAACATGGAAATATCTACACAGCCATCTGGATGAACATGGAAATATCTACACCGCTATCTGTATGAACATGGAAATATCTACACCGTTATCTGTATGAACATGGATATACCTACACAGCCATCTGGATGAACATGGAAATATCTACACCGCTATCTGTGTAAACATGCATACATCTTCACCGCTATATGTATAAACATGGAAATATCTACACCGCTATCTTTATGAACATGGGAATATCTAAACCGCTATCTGTATGAACATGGAAATATCTACACTGCTATCTGTTTGAACATGGAAATATCTACACCGCTATCTGCATGAAAATGGAAATATCTACACTGCTATCTGCATATACATGGAAATATCTACTCAGCTATCTCTTTACACATGGAAATAACTACACCGCTATCTGTATGAACATGGAAATATCTACACCGCCATCTGTATGAACATGGAAATATCTGCACCGACAACTGTGTGAACATATAAATATCTACACTGCCATCTTTATTAAGATGGAGATATCTACACCGCTACCTGAATAAACATGGAAATCTCTACACCGCTATCTGTATAAACATGGAAATATCTACACCGGTACCTGTATAAACATGGAAATATCCGCACCGCTATCTGTATGAACATGGAAATATCTACACCGCTATCTGTATGAACATGGAAATATCTACACCGCTATCTGTATGAACATGGAAATATCTACACCGCTATCTGTATGAACATGGAAATATCTACACAGCTATCTGCATATACTTGGAAATATCTGCACAGCTACCTCTTTACACTTGCAAATAACTACACCGCTATCTCTTTAAACTTGGAAATATCTACACCGCCATCTGTATGAACATGGAAATATCTGCACCGCCATCTGTATGAACATATAAACATTTACACAGCCATCTGTATTAAGAAGGAGATATCTACACCGCTATCGGTATAAACATGGAAATATCTACACCGCTACCTGTATAAACAAGGAAATATCAGCACCGCTATATGTATGAACATGGAAATATCTACACCGCTATCAGTATGAACATGGAAATATCTACACCGCTATCTGTATGAACATGGATATATCTTCACCGCCATCTGTATGAACATGGATATATCTACACAGCCATCTGGATGAACATGGAAATATCTACACCGCTATCTGTATGAACATGGAAATATCTACTCCGCTATCTGTGTAAACATGCATACATCTCCACCGCCACCTGTATAAACATGGAAATATCTACACTGCTATCTGCATGAACATGGAAATGTCTACACCGCTATCTGTTTGAACATGGAAATATCTACACCGCTATCTGCATGAAAATGGAAATATCTACACAGCGATCTGCATATACATGGAAATATCGACACAGCTATCTCTTTACACATGGAAATAACTACAGCGCTATCTCTATAAACATGCAAATATCTACACCGCCACCTGTATGAACATGGAAATATCTGCACCACCATCTTTATGAAGATATAAATATCTACACACCCATCTATATTAAGATGGAGATATCTACACCGCTATCTGTATAAACTTGGAAATATCTACACCGCTACATGTATAAACATGGAAATATCTACACCGCTATCTGTATTAACATGGAAATATCTACACCGCTACTTCTATAAACATGGAAATATCAGCACCGCTATCTGTTTGAACATGGGAATACCTACACCGCTATCTCTATGAACATGGAAATATCTACACCGCTATCTGTATGAACATGGAAATAGCTACACCGCTATCTGTATGAACATGGAAATATCTACACCACTACCTGTATGAAAATGGAAATATCTACACCGCTATCTGTATGAGCATGGATATATCTACACAGCCATCTGGATGAACATGGAAATATCTACACCGCTATCTGGATGAACATGGAAATATCTACACCGCTATCTGTGTAAATATGCATACACCTTCACCGCAATCTGTATAAACATGGAAATATCTACACTGCTATCTGTATGAACATGGGAATAACTACACCGCTGTCTGTATGAACATGGAAATATCTACACCGCTATCTGTTTGAACATGGAAATATCTACACCGCTATCTGCATGAAAATGGAAATATCTACATGCTATCTGCATATACATGGAAATATCCACACAGCTATCTCTTTACACATGGAAATAACTACAACGCTATCTGTATGAACATGGAAATATCTACACCGCCATCTGTATGAACATGGAAATATATGCACCGCCAACTGTATGAACATATAAATATCTACACCGCCATCTGTATTAAGATGGAGATATCTACACCGCTATCTGTATAAACATGGAAATATCTACACCGCTATCTGTATAAACATGGAAATATCTACACCGCTATCTGTATAAACATGGAAATATCTACACCGCTACCTGTATAAACAAGGAAATATCAGCACCGCTATATGTATGAACATGGAAATATCTACACCGCTATCTGTATGAACATGGAAATATCTACACCGCTATCTGTATGAACATGGAAATATCTACACCGCTATCTGTATGAACATGGAAATATCTACACCGCTATCTGTTTGAAAATGGAAATATCTATACCGCTGTCTGCATGAAAATGGAAATATCTACACAGCTATCTGCATATACATGGAAATATCTACACAGCTACCTCTTTACACATGGAAATAACTACACCGCTATCCCTATAAACTTGGAAATATCTACACCGCCATCTGTATGCACATGGAAATATCTGCATCGCCATCTGTATGAACATATAAACATCTACACCGCCATCTGTATTAAGAAGGAGATATCTACACCGCTATCTGTATAAACATGGAAATATCTACACCGCTATCTGTATAAACATGGAAATATCTACACCGCTGCCTGTATAAACATGGAAATATCAGCACCGCTATCGGTATGAAAATGGAAATATCAACACCGCTATCTGTATGAACATGTAAATATCTACACCGCTATCTGTATGAACATGGAAATACCTTCACCGTCATCTGTATGAACATGGATATATCTACACAGCCATCTGTATGAACATGGAAATATCTACACCGCTATCTGTATGAACATGGAAATATCTACACCGCTGTCTGTATGAACATGGAAATATCTTCACCGCCATCTGTATGAACATGGATATGTCTACACAGCCATCTGGATGAACATGGAAATATCTACAACGCGATCTGTATGAACATGGAAATATCTTCACCGCTATCTGTTTGAACATGGAAATATCTAAACCCCTATCTGCATGAAAATAGAAATATCTACACAGCTATCTGCATATACATGGAAATATCTACAAAGCTATGTCTATACACATGGAAATAACTGCGCCGCTATCTCTATAAACATGGAAATATCTACAGCGCCATCTGTATGAACATGGGAATATCTGCACCGCCATCTCTATGAACATATAAATATCTACACCGCCATCAGCTTTAAGATGGAGATATCATCACCGCTCTCTGTATAAACTTGGAAATATCTACACCGCTACCTGTATAAACATGGAAATATCAGCACCGCTCTCTGTATAAACATTTAAATATCAGCACCGCTATCTGTATGAACATGGAAATATCTACACCGCTATCTCTATGAACATGGAAATATCAACACCACTATCTGTATGAACATGGAAATAGCTACACCGCTATCTGTATGAACATGGAAACATCTACACCACTACCTGTATGAACATGGAAATATCTACACCTCTATCACTATGAACTTGGATATATCTACACAGCCATCTGGATGAACATGGAAATATCTACACCGCTATCTGTTTGAACATGTAAATATCTACACCGCTATCTGCATGAAAGTGGAAATATCTACAAAGCTATCTGCATATACATGGAAATATCTACAAAGCTATCTCTTTACACATGGAAATAACTACACTGCTATATCTATAAACATGGAAATATCTACACCGCCATCTGTATGAACATGGAAGTATGTGCACCGCAATCTGTATGAACATATAAATATCTACACCGCCATCTGGATTAAGAAGGAAATATCTAAACCGCTATCTGTATAAACATGGAAATATCTACACCGCTGCCTATATAAACATGGAAATATCAGCACGGCTATCTCTATGAACATGGAAATATCTACACCGCTATCTGTATGAACATGGAAATATCTACACCGCAATCGGTTTGAACATGGAAATATCTACACCGCTATCTGTATGAACATGGAAATACCTTCACCGCCATCTGTATGAACATGGGTATGTCTACACAGCCATCTAGATGAACATGGAAATATCTACACCGCTATCTGTGTAAACATGCATACATCATCACCGCTATCTGTATGAACATGGAAATATCTACACCGCTATCTGTTTGAACATTGAAATATCTAAACCGCTATCTGCATGAAAATGGAAATATCTACAGAGCTATCTGCATATACATGGAAATATCTACACAGCTATCTCTTTACACATGGAAATAACTACACCTCTATCTGTATGAACATGGAAATATCTACACCGCCATCTGTATGAACTTGGAAATATCTGCACGGCCATCTGTATGAACATATAAATAACTACACGGCCATCTGTATTAAGATAGAGATATCTACACCGCTATCTGTATAAACATGGAAATATCTACACCGCTATCTGTATAAACATGGAAATATCTACACCGCTACCTGTATAAACATGGAAATATCTATACCGCTACCTGTATAAACATGGAAATATCTACACCACTACCTGTATAAACATGGAAATATCAGCACCGCTACCTATATGAACATGGAAATATCAGCCCCTCTATCTGTATGAAGATGGAAATATCTACACCGCTATCTGTATGAACATGGAAATATCTACACCGCTATCTGTATGAATATGGAAAAAGCTACACCGCTATCTGTAAGAATATGGAAATATCTACACCACTATCTGTATGAACATGGAAATATCTACACCACTATCTGTATGAACATGGAAATTTCTTCACCGCCATCTGTATGAACATGGATATATCTACACAGCCATCTGGATGAACATGGAAATATCTACACCGCTATCTGCATGAGCATGGAAATAGCTACACCGCTATCTGTATGAACATGGAAATATCTTCACCGCCATCTGAATGAACATGGATATATCTACACAGCCATCTGGATGAACATGGAAATATCTACACAGCTATCTGTATGAATATGGAAATATATACACCGCTATCTGTGTAAACATGCATACATCTTCACCGCTATCTGTATAAACATGGAAATATCTACACCGCTATCTGTATGAACATGGAAATATCTACACCGCTATCTGTTTGAACATGAAAACATCTACACCGCTATCTGCATGAAACTGGAAATATCTGCACAGCTATCTGCATATACATGGAAATATCTACACAGCTATCTCTTTACACATGGAAATAACTACACCGCTGTCTGCATGAACATGGAAATATCTACACCACCATCTGTATGTACATGGAATTATCTGCACCGCCAACTGTATGAACATATAAATATCTACACTGCCATCTTTATTAAGATGGAGATATCTACACCGCTATCTGTATAAACATGGAAATATCTACACCTCTATCTCTATAAACATGGAAATATCTACACCGCTACCTGTATAAACATGGAAATATCAGCACCGCTATCTGTATGAACATGGAAATATCTACACCGCTATCTGTATGAACATGGAAATATCTACACCGACATCTGTATGAACATATAAATATCCACACCGCCATCTGTATTAAGATGGAGATATCTTCACCGCTATCTGTATAAACTTGGAAATATCTACACCGCTATCTGTATGAACATGGAAATATCTACACCGCTATCTGTATAAACATGGAAATATCTACACCGCAACCTGTATAAACACGGAAATATCAGCACCGCTATCTGTATGAACATGGAAACATCTACACCGCTATCTCTATGAACATGGAAATATCTTCACCGCTATCTGTATGAACATGGAAATAGCTACAACGCTATCTGTATGAACATGGAAATATCTACACCACTATCTGTATGAACATGGAAATATCTACACCGCTATCTCTATGAACATGGAAATACCTAAACCGCTATCTGCATGAAAATGGAAATATCTACACAGCTATCTGCATATACATGGAAATATCTACAGAGCTATATCTTTACACATGGAAATAACTACACTGCTATCTGTATGAACATCGAAATATCTACACCGCCATCTGTATGAACATGGAAATATCTGCACCGCCATCTGTATGAACATATAAATATCTTCACCGCCATCTGTATTAAGATGGAGATATCTACACCGCTATCTGTAAAAACATGGAAATATCTACACCGCTATCTGTATAAACATGGAAATATCTACACTGCTATCTGTATAAACATGGAAATATCTACACCGCTACCTGTATAAACATGGAAATATCACTACCGCTATCTGTAAGAACATGGAAATATCAGCCCCTCTATCTGTATGAACATGGAAATATCTACACCGGTATCTCTATGAACATGGAAATATCTACACCTCTATCTGTTTGAACATGGAAATATCTAAACCGCTATCTGCATGAAAATGGAAATATCTACACAGCTATCTGCATATACATGGAAATATCTACACAGCTATCTCTTTACAAATGGAAATAACTACACCGCTATCTGTATGAACATGGAAATATCTTCACCGCCATCTGTATGAACATGGATATATCTACACAGCCATCTGGATGAACATGGAAATATCTACACCGCAATCTGTATGAACATGGAAATATCTACACCGCTATCTGTATAAACATTTAAATATCAGCACCGCTATCGGTATGAACATGGAAATATCTACACCGCTATCTCTATGAACATGGAAATATCAACACCACTATCTGTATGAACATGGAAATAGCTACACCGCTATCTGTATGAACATGGAAACATCTACACCACTACCTGTATGAACATGGAAATATCTACACCTCTATCACTATGAACTTGGATATATCTACACAGCCATCTGGATGAACATGGAAATATCTACACCGCTATCTGTTTGAACATGTAAATATCTACACCGCTATCTGCATGAAAGTGGAAATATCTACAAAGCTATCTGCATATACATGGAAATATCTACAAAGCTATCTCTTTACACATGGAAATAACTACACCGCTATATCTATAAACATAGAAATATCTACACCGCCATCTGTATGAACATGGAAGTATCTGCACCGCAATCTGTATGAACATATAAATATCTACACCGCCATCTGGATTAGGAAGGAAATATCTAAACCGCTATCTGTATAAACATGGAAATATCTACACCGCTGCCTATATAAACATGGAAATATCAGCACGGCTATCTCTATGAACATGGAAATATCTACACCGCTATCTGTATGAACATGGAAATATCTACACCGCAATCGGTTTGAACATGGAAATATCTACACCGCTATCTGTATGAACATGGAAATACCTTCACCGCCATCTGTATGAACATGGGTATGTCTACACAGCCATCTAGATGAACATGGAAATATCTACACCGCGATCTGAACGAACATGGAAATATCTACACCGCTATCTGTGTAAACATGCATACATCATCACCGCTATCTGTATAAACATGGAAATATCTACACCGCTGTCTGTATGAACATGGAAATATCTACACCGCTATCTGTTTGAACCTTGAAATATCTAAACCGCTATCTGCATGAAAATGGAAATATCTACAGAGCTGTCTGCATATACATGGAAATATCTACACAGCTATCTCTTTACACATGGAAATAACTACACCTCTATCTGTATGAACATGGAAATAGCTACACCGCCATCTGTATGAACTTGGAAATATCTGCACGGCCATCTGTATGAACATATAAATAACTACACGGCCATCTGTATTAAGATAGAGATATCTTCACCGCTATCTGTATAAACATGGAAATATCTACACCGCTATCTGTATAAACATGGAAATATCTACACCGCTACCTGTATAAACATGGAAATATCTATACCGCTACCTGTATAAACATGGAAATATCTACACCACTACCTGTATAAACATGGAAATATCAGCACCGCTACCTATATGAACATGGAAATATCAGCCCCTCTATCTGTATGAACATGGAAATATCTACACCGCTATCTGTATGAACATGGAAATATCTACACCGCTATCCGTATGAACATGGAAATATCTTCACCGCCATCTGTATGAACATGGATATATCTACACAGCCATCTGGGTGAACATGGAAATATCTACACCGCTATCTGTATGAATATGGAAAAAGCTACACCGCTATCTGTAAGAATATGGAAATATCTACACAGCCATCTGAATGAACATGGAAATATCTACACCGCTATATGTGTAAACATGCATACATCTTCACCGCTATCTGTATAAGCATGGAAATATCTACACCGCTATCTGTATGAACATGGAAATATCTACACCGCTATCTGTTTGAACATTTAAATATCTAAACCGCTATCCGCATGAAAATGGAAATATCTACACAGCTATCTGCATATACAAGGAAATATCTACAGAGCTATCTCTTTACACATGGAAATAACTACACTGCTATCTGTACGAACATGGAAATATCTACACCGCCATCTGTATGAACATGGAAATATCTGCACCGCCATCTGTATGAACATATAAATATCTACACCGCCATCTGTATTAAGATGGAGATATCTACACCGCTACCTGTATAAACATGGAAATATCTACTCCGTTATCTGTATAAACATGGAAATATCTACACCGCTATCTGTATAAACATGGAAATATCTACACCGCTATCTGTATAAACATGGAAATATCTACACCGCTACCTGTATGAACATGGAAATATCAGCACCGCTATCGGTATGAACATGGAAATATCTACACCGCTATCTGTATGAACATGGAAATATCTACACCGCTATCTGTATGAACATGGAAATATCTTCACCGTCATCTGTATGAACATGGATATATCTACAAAGACATCTGTATGAACATGGAAATATCTACACCGCTATCTGTATGAACATGGAAATATCTACACAGCTGTCTGTATGAACATGGAAATATCTTCACCGCCATCTGTATGAACATGGATATGTCTACACAGCCATCTGGATGAACATGGAAATATCTACACCGCGATCTCTATGAACACGGAAATATCTACACCGCTATCTGTGTAATCATGCATACATCTTCACCGCTATCTGTATAAACATGAAAATATCTACACCGCTATCTGTATGAACATGGAAATATCTACACCGCTATCTGTTTGAACATGGAAATATCTAAACCCCTATCTGCATGAAAATAGAAATATCTACACAGCTATCTGCATATACATGGAAATATCTACAAAGCTATCTCTATACACATGGAAATAACGACACAGCTATATCTATAAACATGCCAATATCTACAGCGCCATCTGTATGAACATGGAAATATCTGCACCGCCATCTGTATGAACATATAAATATCTACACCGCCAACTGCTTTAAGATGGAGATATCTTCACCGCTCTCTGTATAAACTTGGAAATATCTACACCGCTATATGTATAAACATGGAAATATCTAAACCGCTACCTGTATAAACATGGAAATATCTACACCTCTACGTGTATAAACATGGAAATATCAGCACCGCTATCTGTATGAACATGGAAATATCTACACCGCTATCTCTATGAACATGGAAATATCTACACCGCTATCTGTTTGAACATGGAAATATCTAAACCGCTATCTGCATGAAAATGGAAATATCTACACAGCTATCTGCATATTCATGGAAATATCTACACAGCTATCTCTTTACACATGGAAATAACTACACCGCTATCTGTATGAACATGGAAATATCTTCACCGCCATCTGTATGTACATGGATATATCTACACAGCCACCTGTATGAACATGGAAATATCTACACCGCTATCTGTATGAACATGGAAATATCTACACCGCTATCTTTGTAAACATGCATACATCTTCACCGCCATCTGTATAAACATGGAAATACCTACACTGCTATCTGCATGAACATGGAAATAACTACACCGCTATCTGTTTGAACATGGAAATATCTACACCGATATCTGAATGAAAATGGAAATATCTACACAGCGATCTGCATATACATGGAAATATCTACAAAGCTATCTCCTTACACATGGAAATAACTACACCGCTATCTTTATGAACATGGAAATATCTACACCGCCATCTGTATGAACATGGAAATATCTGCACCGCCATCTGAATGAACATATAAATATCTACAGCGCCATCTGTATGAACATGGAAATATCTACACCGCTATCTCTATGAACATGGAAATATCTACACCGCTATCTGTATGAACATGGAAATAGCTACACCGCTATCTGTATGAACATGGAAATATCTACTCCACTACCTGTATGAAAATGGAAGTATCTACACCGCTATCTGTTTGAACATGGATATATCTACACAGCCATCTGTATGAACATGGAAATATCTACACCGCTATCTGTGTAAATATGCATACATCTTCACCGCAATCTGTATAAAAATGGAAATATCTACACCGCTATCTGTATGAACATGGAAATATCTACACCGCTATCTGTTTGAACATGGAAATATCTACACCGCTATCTGTGTAAACATGCATACATCTTCACCGCTATCTGTATAAACATGGAAATATCTACACTGCTATCTGTATGCAAATGGAAATATCTACACCGATATCTGTATGAACATGGAAATATGTACACGGCTATCCGTATGAACATGGAAATATCTACACAGCTATCTGTATGAACATGGATATATCTACACAGCCATCTGGATGAACATGGAAATATCTACACCGCTATCTGTATGAACATGGAAATATATACACCGTTATCTGTATGAACATGGATATATCTACATTGCCATCTGGATGAACATGGAAATACCTACACCGCTATCTGTGTAAACATGCATACATCTTCACCGCTATCTGTATAAACATGGAAATATCTACACCGCTATCTGTATGAACATGGAAATATCTACACCGCTATCTGTATAAACATGGAAATATCTACACTGCTATCTGTTTGAACATGGAAATATCTACACCGCTATCTGCATGAAAATGGAAATATCTACACTGCTATCTGCATATACATGGAAATAACTACTCAGCTATCTCTTTACACATGGAAATAACTACACCGCTATCTGTATGAACATGGAAATATCTACACCGCCATCTGTATGAACATGGAAATATCTGCACCGCCAACTGTATGAACATATAACTATCTACACCGCCATCTTTATTAAGATGGAGATATCTACACCGCTATCTGTATAAACATGGAAATATCTACACCGCTATCTGTATAAACATGGAAATATCTACACCGCTATCTGTATAAACATGGAAATATCTACACCGCTACCTGTATAAACATGGAAATATCAGCACCGCTTTCTGTATGAACTTGGAAATATCTACACCGCTATCTGTATGAACATGGAAATATCTACACCGCTATCTGTATAAACATGGAAATATCTACACCGCTATCTGTGTAAATATGCATTCATCTTCACCGCAATCTGTATAAACATGGAAATGCCTACACCGCTACCTGTATGAACATGGAAATATCTACACCGCTATCTGTTTGAACATGGAAATATCTACACCGCTATCTGTGTAAACATGCATACATCTTCACCGCTATCTGTATAAACATGGAAATATCTACACTGCTATCTGTATGAACATGGAAATATCTACACCGCCATCTGTATGAAAATGGAAATATCTGCACCGCCAACCTTATGAACATATAAATATCTACACCGCCATCTTTATTAACTTGGAGATATCTACACCGCTATCTGTATAAACATTTAAATATCTACACCGCTATCTGTATAAACATGGAAATATCTACACCGCTATCTGTATGAACATGGAAATATCTACAAAGCTATCTGTTTGAACATGGAAATACCTAAACCGCTATCTGCATGAAAATAGAAATATTTACACAGCTATCAGCATATACATGGAAATATATAGAAAGCTATCTCTTTACACATGGAAATAACTACACCGCTATCTTTATAAACATGGAAATATCTACACCGTCATCTGTATGAACATGGAAATATCTGCACTGCCATCTGTATGAACATATAAATATCTACACCGCCATCTGTATTAAGATGGGTATATCTTCACAGCTATCTGTATAAACTTGGAAATATCTACACCGCTATCTGTATAAACCTGGAAATATCTACACCGCTATCTGTATAAACATGGAAATATCTTCACCGCTATCTGTATAAACATGGAAATATCTACACCGCTACCTGTATAAACATGGAAATATCAGCACCGCTATCTGCATGAACATGGCAATATCAGCCCCTCTATCTGTATGAACATGGAAATAGCTACACCGCTATCTGTATGAACATGGAAATATCTACAACACTATCTGTATGAACATGGAAATATATACACCGCTATCTGTATGAACATGGAAATATCTTCACCGCCATCTGTATGAACATGGATGTATCTACACAGCCATCTGGATGAACATGAAAATATCTACACCGCTATCTGTATGAACATGGAAATAGCTACACCGCTATCTGTATGAACATGGAAATATCTACACCGCTATCTGTGTGAACATGGAAATATCTACACCGCTATCTGTATGAACATGGAAATATATTCACCGCCATCTGTATGAACATGGATATATCTACAGAGCCATCTGGATGAACATGGAAATATCTACACCGCTATCTGTATGAACATGGAAATATCTACACCGCTATCTGTGTAAACATGCATACATCTTCACCGCTATCTGTATGAACATGGAAATATCTACACCGCTATCTGTATGAACATGGAAATATCTACACCGCTATCTGTTTGAACATGGAAATATCTACACCGCTATCTGCACGAAAATGGAAATATCTACACAGCTATCTGCATACACATGGAAATATCTACAAAGCTATCTCTTTACACATGGAAATAACTTCACCGCTATCTCTATAAACATGGAAATATCTACACCGCCATCTGTATGAACATGGAAATATCTGCACCGCCATCTGTATGAACATATAAATATCTACACCGCCATCTGTATTAAGATGGAGATATCTACACCGCTATCGGTATAAACCTGGAAATATCTACACCGCTATGTGGATGAACATGGAAATAGCTACACCGCTATCTGTATCAACATGGAAATATATACACCACTATCTGTATGAACATGGAAATATCTACACCGCTATCTGTATGAACATGGATATATCTACACAGCCATCTGGGTGAACATGGAAGTATCTACACCGCAATCTGTATGAATATGGAAAAAGCTACACCGCTATCTGTAAGAATATGGAAATATCTACACCACTATCTGTATGAACATGGAAATATCTACACCACTATCTGTATGAACATGGAAATTTCTTCACCGCCATCTGTATGAACATGGATATATCTACACAGCCATCTGGATGAACATGGAAATATC
The DNA here is from genome assembly GCF_029281585.2 of Gorilla gorilla gorilla. Classification (NCBI taxonomy): domain Eukaryota; kingdom Metazoa; phylum Chordata; class Mammalia; order Primates; family Hominidae; genus Gorilla; species Gorilla gorilla. The sequence continues at coordinate 1,623,488 of NC_073248.2, forward strand.
TACACCGCTATCTGCATGAACATGGAAATAGCTACACCGCTATCTGTATGAACTTGGAAATATCTTCACCGCCATCTGAATGAACACGGATATATCTACACAGCCATCTGGATGAACATGGAAATATCTACACAGCTATCTGTATGAATATGGAAATATATACACCGCTATCTGTGTAAACATGCATACATCTTCACCGCTATCTGTATAAACATGGAAATATCTACACCGCTATCTGTATGAACATGGAAATATCCACACCTCTATCTGTTTGAACATGAAAACATCTACACCGCTATCTGCATGAAAATGGAAATATCTGCACAGCTATCTGCATATACATGGAAATATCTACACAGCTATCTCTTTACACATGGAAATAACTACACCGCTATCTGTATGAACATGGAAATATCTACACCGCCATCTGTATGTACATGGAATTATCTGCACCGCCAACTGTATGAACATATAAATATCTACACTGCCATCTTTATTAAGATGGAGATATCTACACCGCTATCTGTATAAACATGGAAATATCTACACCGCAATCTGTATAAACATGGAAATATCTACACCGCTACCTGTATAAACATGGAAATATCAGCACCGCTATCTGTATGAACATGGAAATATCTACACCGCTATCTGTATGAACATGGAAATATCTACACCGACATCTGTATGAACATATAAATATCTACACCGCCATCTGTATTAAGATGTAGATATCTTCACCGCTATCTGTATAAACTTGGAAATATCTACACCGCTATCTGTATGAATATGGAAATATCTACAGCGCTATCTGTATAAACATGGAAATATCTACGCCGCAACCTGTATAAACACGGAAATATCAGCACCGCTATCTGTATGAACATGGAAACATCTACACCGCTATCTCTATGAACATGGAAATATCTTCACCGCTATCTGTATGAACATGGAAATAGCTACAACGCTATCTTTATGAACATGGAAATATCTACACCACTATCTGTATGAACATGGAAATATCTACACCGCCATCTGTATGAACATAGAAATATCTACACAGCCATCTGGATGAACACGGAAATATCTACACCGCTATCTGCATGAACATGGAAATATCTACACCGCTATCTGTGTAAACATGCATATATCTTCACCGCTATCTGTATAAGCATGGAAATATCTACACCGCTATCTGTATGAACATGGAAATATCTACACCACTATCTGTTTGAACATTTAAATATCTAAACCGCTATCAGCATGAAAATGGAAATATCTACACAGCTATCTGCATATACATGGAAATATCTACAGAGCTATCTCTTTACACATGGAAATAACTACACTGCTATCTGTATGAACATGGAAATATCTACACCGCCATCTGTATGAACATGGAAATATCTGCACCGCCATCTGTATGAACATATAAATATCTACACCGCCATCTGTATTAAGATGGAGATATCTACACCGCTACCTGTATAAACATGGAAATATCTACACCATTATCTGTATAAACATGGAAATATCTACACCGCTATCTGTATAAACATGGAAATATCTACACCGCTATCTGTATAAACATGGAAATATCTACACCGCTACCTGTATGAACATGGAAATATCAGCACCGCTATCGGTATGAACATGGAAATATCTACACCGCTATCTGTATGAACATGGAAATATCTACACCGCTATCTGTATGAACATGGAAATATCTTCACCGTCATCTGTATGAACATGGATATATCTACAAAGACATCTGTATGAACATGGAAATATCTACACCGCTATCTGTATGAACATGGAAATATCTACACCGCTGTCTGTATGAACATGGAAATATCTTCACCGCCATCTGTATGAACATGGATATGTCTACACAGCCATCTGGATGAACATGGAAATATCTACACCGCGATCTCTATGAACACGGAAATATCTACCCCGCTGTCTGTATGAGCATGGAAATATCTACACCGCTATCTCTATGAACATGGAAATATCTACACCGCTATCTGTTTGAACATGGAAATATCTAAACCGCTATCTGCATGAAAATGGAAATATCTACACAGCTATCTGCATATTCATGGAAATATCTACACAGCTATCTCTTTACACATGGAAATAACTACACCGCTATCTGTATGAACATGGAAATATCTTCACCGCCATCTGTATGTACATGGATATACCTACACAGCCACCTGTATGAACATGGAAATATCTACACCGCTATCTGTATGAACATGGAAATATCTACACCGCTATCTTTGTAAACATGCATACATCTTCACCGCCATCTGTATAAACATGGAAATACCTACACTGCTATCTGCATGAACATGGAAATAAGTACACCGCTATCTGTTTGAACATGGAAATATCTACACCGATATCTGCATGAAAATGGAAATATCTACACAGCGATCTGCATATACATGGAAATATCTACAAAGCTATCTCTTTACACATGGAAATAACTACACCGCTATCTCTATAAACATGCAAATATCTACACCGCCATCTGTATGACCATGGAAATATCTGCACCGCTATCTTTATGAAGATATAAATATCTACACCCCCATCTATATTAAGATGGAGATATCTACACCGCTATCTGTATAAACATGGAAATATCTACAACGCTATCTGTATAAACATGGAAATATCTACACCGCTACCAGTATAAACATGGAAATATCAGCACCGCTATCTGTATGAACATGGAAATATCTACACCGCTATCTCTATGAACATGGAAATATCTACACCGCTATCTGTATGAACATGGAAATAGCTACACCGCTATCTGTATGAACATGGAAATATCTACACCACTACCTGTATGAAAATGGAAGTATCTACACCGCTATCTGTTTGAACATGGATATATCTACACAGCCATCTGTATGAACATGGAAATATCTACACCGCTATCTGTGTAAATATGCATACATCTTCACCGCAATCTGTATAAAAATGGAAATATCTACACCGCTATCTGTATGAACATGGAAATATCTACACCGCTATCTGTTTGAAAATGGAAATATCTACACCGCTATCTGTGTAAACATGCATACATCTTCACCGCTATCTGTATAAACATGGAAATATCTACACTGCTATCTGTATGCAAATGGAAATATCTACACCGCTATCTGTATGAACATGGAAATATGTACACGGCTATCTGTATGAACATGGAAATATCTACACCGCTATCTGTATGAACATGGATATATCTACACAGCCATCTGGATGAACATGGAAATATCTACACCGCTATCTGTATGAACATGGAAATATATACACCATTATCTGTATGAACATGGATATATCTACATAGCCATCTGGATGAACATGGAAATATCTACACCGCTATCTGTGTAAACATGCATACATCTTCACCGCTATCTGTATAAACATGGAAATATCTTCACCACTATCTGTATAAACATGGAAATATCTACACCGCTACCTGTATATACATGGAAATATCAGCACCGCTATCTGCATGAACATGGCAATATCAGCCCCTCTATCTGTATGAACATGGAAATAGCTACACCACTATCTGTATGAACATGGAAATATCTACAACACTATCTGTATGAACATGGAAATATATACACCGCTATCTGTATGAACATGGAAATATCTTCACCGCCTTCTGTATGAACATGGATATATCTACACAGCCATCTGGATGAACATGAAAATATCTACACCGCTATCTGTATGAACATGGAAATAGCTACACCGCTATCTGTATGAACATGGAAATATCTACACCGCTATCTGTATGAACATGGAAATATCTACACCGCTATCTGTATGAACATGGAAATATATTCACCGCCATCTGTATGAACATGGATATATCTACAGAGCCATCTGGATGAACATGGAAATATCTACACCGCTATCTGTATGAACATGGAAATATCTACACCGCTATCTGTGTAAACATGCATACATCTTCACCGCTATCTGTATGAACATGAAAATATCTACACCGCTATCTGTATGAACATGGAAATATCTACACTGCTATCTGTTTGAACATGGAAATATCTACACCGCTATCTGCACGAAAATGGAAATATCTACACAGCTATCTGCATATACATGGAAATATCTACAAAGCTATCTCTTTACACATGGAAATAACTTCACCGCTATCTCTATAAACATGGAAATATCTACACCGCCATCTGTATGAACATGGAAATATCTGCACCGCCATCTGTATGAACATATAAATATCTACACCGCCATCTGTATTAAGATGGAGATATCTACACCGCTATCGGTATAAACCTGGAAATATCTACACCGCTATGTGTATGAACATGGAAATAGCTACACCGCTATCTGTATCAACATGGAAATATATACACCACTATCTGTATGAACATGGAAATATCTACACCGCTATCTGTATGAACATGGATATATCTACACAGCCATCGGGATGAACATGGAAATATCTACACCGCTATCTGTATGAACCTGGAAATATCTACACCGCTATCTGTGTAAACATGCATACATCTTCACCGCTATCTGTATAAACATGGAAATATCGACACCGCTATGTGTATGAACATGGAAATAGCTACACCGCTATCTGTATGAACATGGAAATATCTACACCGCTATCTGTTTAAACATGGAAATATCTACACCGCTATCTGCATGAAAATGGAAATATCTACACTGCTATCTGCATATACATGGAAATATCTACACAGCTATCTCTTTACATATGGAAATAACTACACCGCTATCAGTTTGAACATGGAAATATCTACACCGCCATCTGTATGAACATGGAAATATCTGCACCGCCATCAGTATGAACTTATAAATATCCACACCGCAATCTGTATTAAGATGGAGATATCTACACCGCTATCTGTACAAACATGGAAATATCTACACCGCTATCTGTATAAACATGGAAATATCTACACCGCTATCTGTATAAACATGGAAATATCTACACCGCTACCTGTATAAACATGGAAATATCAGCACCGCTATCTGTATGAACATGGAAATATCTACAATGCTATCTGTATGAACATGGAAATATCTACACCACTATCTGTATGAACATGGAAATATCTACACCGCTCTCTGTATGAAAATGGAAATATCTACACCACTATCAGTTTGAACATGGAAATATCTACACCTCTGTCTGCATGAAAATGGAAACATCTACACAGCTATCTGCATATACATGGAAATATCTACACAGCTATCTCTTTACACATGAAAATAACTACAACGCTATCTCCATAAACATGGAAATATCTACACCGCCATCTGTATGAACATAGAAATATCTTCACCGCCATCTGTATGAACATATAAATATCTACACCGCCATCTGTATAAAGAAGTAGATATCTACACCGCTATCTGTATAAACATGGAAATATCTACACCGCTGCCTGTATAAACATGGAAATATAAGCACCGCTATCTCTATGAACATGGAAATATCTACACCACTACCTGTATGAACATGGAAATATCTACACCGCTATCTGTATGAACACGGAAATATCTACACCGCTATCTGTATGAACATGGAAATATGAACACGGCTATCTGTATGAACATGGAAATATCTACACCGCTATCTGTATGAACATGGAAATATCTACACAGCCATCTGGATGAACATGGAAATATCTACACCGCTATCTGTATGAACATGGAAATAACTACACCGCTATCTGTTTGAACATGGAAATATCTAAACCGCTATCTGCATGAAAATGGAAATATCTACACCGCTATCTCTATGAACATGGAAATATCTACAACGCTATCTGTTTGAACATGGAAATATCTACACCGCTATCTCTATGAACGTGGAAATATCTCAACCGCCATCTGTATGAACATGGATATGTCTACACAGCCATCTAGATGAACATGGAAATATCTACACCCCGATCTGTATGAACATGGAAATATCTACACCGCTATCTGTGTAAACATGCATACATCACCGCTGTCTGTATAAACATGGAAATATCTACACCGCTATCTGTACGAACATGGAAATATCTACACCGCTATCTGCTTGAACATGGAAATATCTAAACTGCTATCTGCATAAAAATAGAAATATCTACACAGCTATCTGCATATACATGGAAATATCTACAAAGCTATCTCTTTACACATGGAAATAACTACACCGCTATCTCTATAAACATGGAAATATCTACACCGCCATCTGAATGAACATGGAAATATCTACACCGACATCTGTAAGAACATATAAATATCTACACCGCCATCTGTATTAAGATGGAGATATCTTCACCGCTATCTGTATAAACTTGGAAATATCTACACCGCTATCTGTATGAACATGGAAATATCTACACCGCTATCTGTATAAACATGGAAATATCTACACCGCAACCTGTATAAACACGGAAATATCAGCACCGCTATCTGTATGAACATGGAAACATCTACACCGCTATCTCTATGAACATGGAAATACCTTCACCGCTATCTGTATGAACATGGAAATAGCTACAACGCTGTCTGTATGAACATGGAAATATCTACACCACTATCTGTATGAACATGGAAATATCTACACCGCCATCTGTATGAACATAAAAATATCTACACTGCCATCTGGATGAACATGGAAATATCTACACCGCTATCTGCATGAACATGGAAATATCTACACCGCTATCTGTGTAAACATGCATATATCTTCACCGCTATCTGTAAAAGCATGGAAATATCTACACCGCTATCTGTATAAACATGGAAATATCTACACCGCTACCAGTATAAACATGGAAATATCAGCACCGCTATCTGTATGAACATGGAAATATCTACACCGCTATCTCTATGAACATGGAAATATCTACACCGCTATCTGTATGAACATGGAAATAGCTACACCGCTATCTGTATGAACATGGAAATATCTAAACCACTACCTGTATGAAAATGGAAGTATCTACACCGCTATCTGTTTGAACATGGATATATCTACACAGCCATCTGTATGAACATGGAAATATCTACACCGCTATCTGTGTAAATATGCATACATCTTCACCGCAATCTGTATAAAAATGGAAATATCTACACCGCTATCTGTATGAACATGGAAATATCTACACCGCTATCTGTTTGAAAATGGAAATATCTACACCGCTCTCTGTGTAAACATGCATACATCTTCACCGCTATCTGTATAAACATGGAAATATCTACACTGCTATCTGTATGCAAATGGAAATGTCTACACCGCTATCTGTATGAACATGGAAATATGTACACGGCTATCTGTATGAACATGGATATATCTACACAGCCATCTGGATGAACATGGAAATATCTACACCGCTATCTGTATGAACATGGAAATATATACACCGTTATCTGTATGAACATGGATATATCTACATAGCCATCTGGATGAACATGGAAATATCTACACCGCTATCTGTGTAAACATGCATACATCTTCACAGCTATCTGTATAAACATGGAAATATCTTCACCACTATCTGTATAAACATGGAAATATCTACACCGCTACCTGTATAAACATGGAAATATCAGCACCGCTATCTGCATGAACATGGCAATATCAGCCCCTCTATCTGTATGAACATGGAAATAGCTACACCACTATCTGTATGAACATGGAAATATCTACAACACTATCTGTATGAACATGGAAATATATACACCGCTATCTGTATGAACATGGAAATAGCTACACCGCTATCTGTATGAACATGGAAATATCTACACCGCTATCTGTATGAACATGGAAATATCTACACCGCTATCTGTATGAACATGGAAATATATTCACCGCCATCTGTATGAACACGGATATAACTACAGAGCCATCTGGATGAACATGGAAATATCTACACCGCTATCTGTATGAACATGGAAATATCTACACCGCTATCTGTGTAAACATGCATACATCTTCACCGCTATCTGTATGAACATGGAAATATCTACGCCGCTATCTGTATGAACAGTGAAATATCTACACCGCTATCTGTTTGAACATGGAAATATCTACACCGCTATCTGCACGAAAATGGAAATATCTACACAGCTATCTGCATATACATGGAAATATCTACAAAGCTATCTCTTTACACATGGAAATAACTTCACCGCTATCTCTATAAACATGGAAATATCTACACCGCCATCTGTATGAACATGGAAATATCTGCACCGCCATCTGTATGAACATATAAATATCTACACCGCCATCTGTATTAAGATGGAGATATCTACACCGCTATCGGTATAAACCTGGAAATATCTACACCGCTATGTGTATGAACATGGAAATAGCTACACCGCTATCTGTATCAACATGGAAATATATACACCACTATCTGTATGAACATGGAAATATCTACACCGCTATCTGTATGAACATGGATATATCTACACAGCCATCGGGATGAACATGGAAATATCTACACCGCTATCTGTATGAACCTGGAAATATCTACACCGCTATCTGTGTAAACATGCATACATCTTCACCGCTATCTGTATAAACATGGAAATATCGACACCGCTATGTGTATGAACATGGAAATAGCTACACCGCTATCTGTATGAACATGGAAATATCTACACCGATATCTGTTTAAACATGGAAATATCTACACCGCTATCTGCATGAAAATGGAAATATCTACACTGCTATCTGCATATACATGGAAATATCTACACAGCTATCTCTTTACATATGGAAATAACTACACCGCTATCAGTTTGAACATGGAAATATCTACACCGCCATCTGTATGAACATGGAAATATCTGCACCACCATCAGTATGAACTTATAAATATCTACACCGCAATCTGTATTAAGATGGAGATATCTACACCGCTATCTGTACAAACATGGAAATATCTACACCGCTATCTGTATAAACATGGAAATATCTACACCGCTATCTGTATAAACATGGAAATATCTACACCGCTACCTGTATAAACATGGAAATATCAGCACCGCTATCTGTATGAACATGGAAATATCTACACTGCTATCTGTATGAACATGGAAATATCTACACCACTATCTGTATGAACATGGAAATATCTACACCGCTCTCTGTATGAAAATGGAAATATCTACACCACTATCAGTTTGAACATGGAAATATCTACACCTCTGTCTGCATGAAAATGGAAACATCTACACAGCTATCTGCATATACATGGAAATATCTACACAGCTATCTCTATACACATGAAAATAACTACACCGCTATCTCCATAAACATGGAAATATCTACACCGCCATTTGTATGAACATAGAAATATCTTCACCGCCATCTGTATGAACATATAAATATCTACACCGCCATCTGTATAAAGAAGTAGATATCTACACCGCTATCTGTATAAACATGGAAATATCTACACCGCTGCCTGTATAAACATGGAAATATCAGCACCGCTATCTCTATGAACATGGAAATATCTACACCGCTAGCTGTATGAACATGGAAATATCTACACCGCTATCTGTATGAACACGGAAATATCTACACCGCTATTTGTATGAACATGGAAATATGAACACGGCTATCTGTATGAACATGGAAATATCTACACCGCTATCTGTATGAACATGGAAATATCTACACAGCCATCTGGATGAACATGGAAACATCTACACCGCTATCTGTATGAACATGGAAATAGCTACACCGCTATCTGTTTGAACATGGAAATATCTAAACCGCTATCTGCATGAAAATGGAAATATCTACACCGCTATCTCTATGAACATGGAAATATCTACAACGCTATCTGTTTGAACATGGAAATATCTACACCGCTGTCTCTATGTACATGGAAATATCTTCACCGCCATCTGTATGAACATGGATATGTCCACACAGCCATCTAGATGAACATGGAAATATCTACACCCCGATCTGTATGAACATGGAAATATCTACACCGCTATCTGTGTAAACATGCATACATCTTCACCGCTGTCTGTATAAACATGGAAATATCTACACCGCTATCTGTACGAACATGGAAATATCTACACCGCCATCTGTATGAACATAGAAATATCTACACTGACATCTGGATGAACATGGAAATATCTACACCGCTATCTGCATGAACATGGAAATATCTACACCGCTATCTGTGTAAACATGCATATATCTTCACCGCTATCTGTATAAGCATGGAAATATCTTCACCGCTATCTGTATGAACATGGAAATATCTACACCGCTATCTGTTTGAACATTTAAATATCTAAACCGCTATCAGCATGAAAATGGAAATATCTACACAGCTATCTGCATATAAATGGAAATATCTACAGAGCTATCTCTTTACACATGGAAATAACTACACTGCTATCTGTATGAACATGGAAATATCTACACCGCCATCTGTATGAACATGGAAATATCTGCACCGCCATCTGTATGAACATATTAATATCTTCACCGCCATCTGTATTAAGATGGAGATATCTACACCGCTATCTGCAAAAACATGGAAATATCTACACCGCTACCTGTATAAACATGGAAATATCTACACTGCTATCTGTATAATCATGGAAATATCTACACCGCTACCTGTATAAACATGGAAATATCAGCACCTCTATCTGTAAGAACATGGTAATATCAGCCCTTCTATCTGTATGAACATGGAAATATCTACACCGGTATCTCTATGAACATGGAAATATCTACACCGCTATCTGTTTGAACATGGAAATATCTAAACCGCTATCTGCATGAAAATGTAAATATCTACACAGCTATCTGCATATACATGGAAATATCTACACAGCTATCTCTTTACAAATGGAAATAACTACACCGCTATCTGTATGAACATGGAAATATCTTCACCGCCATCTGTATGAACATGGATATATCTACACAGCCATCTGGATGAACATGGAAATATCTACACCGCTATCTGTATGAACATGGAAATATCTACACCGCTATCTGTATAAACATTTAAATATCAGCACCGCTATCTGTATGAACATGGAAATATCTACACCGCTTTCTCTATGAACATGGAAATATCAACACCACTATCTGTATGAACATGGAAATAGCTACACCGCTATCTGTATGAACATGGAAACATCTACACCACTACCTGTATGAACATGGAAATATCTACACCTCTATCTCTATGAACTTGGATATATCTACACAGCCATATGGATGAACATGGAAATATCTACACCGCTATCTGTTTGAACATGTAAATATCTACACCGCTATCTGCATGAAAGTGGAAATATCTACAAAGCTATCTGCATATACATGGAAATATCTACAAAGCTATCTCTTTACACATGGAAATAACTACACCGCTATATCTATAAACATGGAAATATCTACACAGCCATCTGTATGAACATGGAAGTACCTGCACCGCCATCTGTATGAACATATAAATATCTACACCGCCATCTGGATTAAGAAGGAAATATCTAAACCGCTATCTGTATAAACATGGAAATATCTACACCGCTGCCTATATAAACATGGAAATATCAGCACCGCTATCTGTATGAACATGGAAATATCTACACCGCTATCTGTATGAACATGGAAATATCTACACCGCAATCGGTTTGAACATGGAAATATCTACACCGCTATCTGTATAAACATGGAAATACCTTCACCGCCATCTGTATGAACATGGGTATGTCTACACAGCCATCTATATGAACATGGAAATATATACACCGCGATCTGTACGAACATGGAAATATCTACACCGCTATCTGTGTAAACATGCATACATCATCACCGCTATCTGTATAAACATGGAAATATCTACACCGCTGTCTGTATGAACATGGAAATATCTACACCGCTATCTGTTTGAACATTGAAATATCTAAACCGCTATCTGCATGAAAATGGAAATATCTACAGAGCTATCTGCACATACATGGAAATATCTACACAGCTATCTCCTTACACATGGAAATAACTACACCTCTATCTGTATGAACATGGAAATATCTACACCGCCATCTGTATGAACATGGAAATATCTGCACCGCCATCTGTATGAACATATAAATAACTACACGGCCATCTGTATTAAGATAGAGATATCTACACCGCTATCTGTATAAACATGGAAATATCTACACAGCTATCTGTATAAACATGGAAATATCTAAACCGCTACCTGTATAAACATGGAAATATCTATAACGCTACCTGTATAAACATGGAAATATCTACACCGCTACCTGTATAAACATGGAAATATCAGCACCGCTACCTGTATGAACATGGAAATATCAGCCCCTCTATCTGTATGAACATGGAAATATCTACAACGATATCTGTATGAACATGGAAATATCTACACCGCTGTCCGTATGAACATGGAAATATCTTCACCGCCATCTGTATGAACATGGATATATCTACACAGCCATCTGGATGAACATGGGAATATCTTCACCGCCATCTGTATGAACATGGATATATCTACACAGCCATCTGGATGAACATGGAAATATCTACACCGCTATCTGTATGAACATGGAAATATCTTCACCGCCATCTGTATGAACATGGATATATCTACACAGCCATCTGGATGAACATGGAAATATCTACACCGCTATCTGTATGAACATGGAAATAGCTACACCGCTATCTGTATGAACATGGAAATATCTTCACCGCCATCTGAATGAGCATGGATATATCTACACAGCCATCTGGATGAACATGGAAATATCTACACAGCTATCTGTATGAATATGGAAATATATACACCTCTATCTGTGTAAACATGCATACATCTTCACCGCTATCTGTATAAACATGGAAATATCTACACCGCTATCTGTATGAACATGGAAATATCTACACCGCTATCTGTTTGAACATGGAAACATCTACACCGCTATCTGCATGATAATGGAAATATCTACAGAGCTATCTGCATATACATGGAAATATCTACAAAGCTATCTCTTTACACCTGGAAATAACTACACCGCTATCTCTATAAACATGGAAATATCTACACCGCCATCTGTATGAAAATGGAAATATCTGCACCGCCATCTGTATGAACATATAAATACACCGCCATCTGTATTAAGATGGAGATACCTACACCGCTATCTGTATAAACCGGGAAATATCTACACCGCTATCTGTATAAACATGGAAATATCTACACCGCTATCTGTATAAACATGGAAATATCTAAACTGCTACCTGTATAAACATGGAAATATCAGAACCGCTATCTGTATGAACATGGAAATATCTACACCGCTATCTGTATGAACATGGAAATATCTACACCGCTATCTGTATGAACATGGAAATAGCTACACCGCTATCTGTATGAACAAGGAAATATCTACACCACTACTTGTATGAACATGGAAATATCTACACCGCTATCTGTATGAACATGGATATATCTACACAGCCATCTGGATGAACATGGAAATATCTACACCGCTATCTGTATGAACGTGGAAATATCTACACTGCTATCTGTGTAAACATGCATACATCTTCAGCGCTATCTGTATAAACACGGAAATATCTACACCGCTATCTGTATGAACATGGAAATATCTACACCGCTATCTCTTTGAACATGGAAATATCTAAACCGCTATCTGCATGAAAATGGAAATATCTGCACAGCTATCTGCATATACATGGAAATATCTACACAGCTATCTCTTTACACATGGAAATAACTTCACCGCTATCTGTATGAACATGGAAATATCTACACCGCCATCTGTATGAACATGGAAATATCTGCACCGCCAACTGTATGAACATATAAATATCTACACTGCCATCTTTATTAAGATGGAGATATCTAAACCGCTATCTGTATAAACATGGAAATATCTACACCGCTATCTGTATAAACATGGAAATATCTACACCGCTACCTGTATAAACATGGAAATATCAGCACCGCCATCTGTATGAACATGGATATATCTACACAGCCATCTGGATGAACATGGAAATATCTACACCGCTATCTGTATGAACATGGAAATATCTACACCGTTATCTGTATGAACATGGATATATCTACACAGCCATCTGGATGAACATGGAAATATCTACACCACTATCTGTGTAAACATGCATACATCTTCACCGCTATCTGTATAAACATGGAAATATCTACACCGCTATCTGTATGAACATGGAAATATCTACACCGTTATCTGTATGAACATGGAAATATCTACACTGCTATATGTTTGAACATGGAAATATCTACACCGCTATCTGCATGAAAATGGAAATATCTACACTGCTATCTGCATATACATGGAAATATCTACTCAGCTATCTCTTTACACATGGAAATAACTACACCGCTATCTGTATGAACATGGAAATATCTACACCGCCATCTATATGAACATGGAAATATCGGCACCGCCAACTGTATGAACATATAGCTATCTACACCGCCATGTTTATTAAGATGGAGATATCTACACCGCTATCTGTATAAACATGGAAATATCTACACCGCTATCTGTATGAACATGGAAATATCTACACCGCCATCTGGATGAACATGGAAATATCTACACAGCTATCTGTATGAACATGGAAATATATACACCGCTATCTGTGTAAACATGCATACATCTTCACCGCTATCTGTATAAACATGGAAAAATCTACACCGCTATCTGAATATGGAAATATCTACACCGCTATCTGTATGAACATGGAAATATCTACACTGCTCTCTGTTTGAACATGGAAATATCTACACCGCTATCTGCATGAAAATGGAAATATCTATACAGCTATCTGCATATACATGGAAATACCTACTCAGCTATCTCTTTACACATGGAAATAACTACACCGCTATCTGTATGAACATGGAAATATCTACACCGCCATCTGTATGAACATGGAAATATCTGCACCGCCAACTTTATGAACATATAAATATCTACACCGCCATCTTTATTAACATGGAGATATCTACACCGCAATCTGTATAAACATTTAAATATCTACACCGCTATCTGTATAAACATGGAAATATCTACACCGCTATCTGTATAAACATGGAAATATCTACACCGCTACCTGTATAAACATGGAAATATCAGCACCGCTATCTGTATGAACATGGAAATATCTACACCGCTATCAGTATGAACGTGGAAATATCTACACCGCTATCTGTTTGAACATGGAAATATCTACACCGCTGTCTGCATGAAAATGGAAATATCTACACAGCTATCTGCATATACATGGAAATATCTACACAGGTACCTCTTTACACATGCAAATAACTACACCGCTATCTCTATAAACTTGGAAATATCTACACTGCCATCTGTATGCACATGGAAATGTCTGCACCGCCATCTGTATGAACATATAAACATCTACACAGCCATCTGTATTAAGAAGGAGATATCTACACCGCTATCTGTATAAACATGGAAATATCTACACCGCTATCTGTATAAACATGGAAATATCTACACCGCTATCTGTATAAACATGGAAATATCTACACCGCTACCTGTATAAACATGGAAATATCAGCACCGCTATATGTATGAACATGGAAATATATTCACCGTCATCTGTATGAACATGGATATATCTACACAGCCATCTGTATGAACATGGAAATATCTACACAGCTATCTGTATGAACATGGAAATATCTACACCGCTGTGTGTATGAACATGGAAATATCTACACCGCTATCTGTATAAACATGGAAATATCTACACCGCTATCTGTATAAACATGGAAATATCTACACCGCTACCTGTATAAACATGGAAATATCTACACCGCTATCTGTATGAACATGGAAATATATTCAACGTCATCTGTATGAACATGGATATATCTACACAGCCATCTGTATGTACTTGGAAATATCTACACCGCTATCTGTATGAACATGGAAATATCTTCAACGCCATCTGTATGAACATGGATATGTCTACACAGCCATCTGGATGAAAATGGAAATATCTACACCGCGATCTGTATGAACATGGAAATATCTACACCGCTATCTGTGTAAACATGCATACATCTTCACCTCTATCTGTATAAACATGGAAATATCTACACCGCTATCTGTATGAACATGGAAATATCTACACCGCTATCTGTTTCAACATGGAAATATCTAAAACCCTATCTGCATGAAAATAGAAATATCTACACAGCTATCTGCATATACATGGAAATATCTACAAAGCTATCTCTATACACATGGAAATAACTACACCGCTATCTCTATAAACATGGAAATATCTACAGCGCCATCTGTATGAACCTGGAAATATCTGCACCACCATCTGTATGAACATATAAATATCTACACCGACATCATCTTTAAGATGGAGATATCTTCACCGCTCTCTGTATAAACTTGGAAATATCTACACCGCTATCTGTATAAACATGGAAATATCTACACCGCTAGCTGTATAAACATGGAAATATCTACACCGCTACCTGTATAAACATGGAAATATCAGCAAGGCTATTTGTATGAACATGGAAATATCTACACTGCTATCTGTTTGAACATGGAAATATCTAAACCGCTATCTGCAGGAAAATGGAAATATGTACAAAGCTATCTGCATATATATGGAAATATCTACACAGCTATCTCTTTACACATGGAAATAACTACACCGCTATCTGTATGAACATGGAAATATCTTCACTGCCATCTGTATGAACATGGATATATCTGCACCGCCAACTTTATGAACATATAAATATCTACACCGCCATCTTTATTAACATGGAGATATCTACACCGCTATCTGTATAAACACTTAAATATCTACACCGCTATCTGTATAAACATGGAAATATCTACACCGCTATCTGTATAAACATGGAAATATCTACACCGCTACCTGTGTAAACATGGAAATATCAGCACCGCTATCTGAATGAACATGGAAATATCTGCACCGCCATCTGTATGAACATATAAATATCTACACGGCCATTTGTATTAAGATGGAGATATCTACACCGCTATTTGTATAAACATGGAAATATCTACACCGCTATCTGTATAAACGTGGAAATATCTACCCCGCTACCTGTATAAACATGGAAATATCAGCACCACTATCTGTATGAACATGGAAATATCTACACCACTATCTGTATGAACATGGAAATATCTACAGCGCTATCTGTATGAACATGGAATTATCTTCACCGCCATCTGTATGAACATGGATATATCTACACAGCCATCTGGATGAACATGGAAATATCTACACCGCTATCTGTATGAACATGGAAATAGCTACACAGCTATCTGTATGAACATGGAAATATCTACACCGCTATCTGTATGAACATGGAAATATCTACACTGCTATCTGTATGAACATGGAAATATCTACACCGCTATCTATATGAACTTGGATATATCTACACAACCATCTGGATGAACATGGAAATATCTACACCGCTATCTGTATGAACATGGAAATATCTACACCGTTATCTGTAAGAACATGGATATATCTACACAGCCATCTGGATGAACATGGAAATATCTACACCGCTATCTGTATGAACATGGAAATAGCTACACAGCTATCTGTATGAACATGGAAATATCTACACCGCTATCTGTATGAACATGGAAATATCTACACTGCTATCTGTATGAACATGGAAATATCTACACCGCTATCTGTATAAACATGGAAATATCTACACCGCTACCTGTATAAACATGGAAATATCGGCACCGCTATCTGAATGAACATGGAAATATCTACACCGCTATCTGTATGAACATGGAAATATCTACACCGCTATCAGTATGAACATGGAAATATCTACACCGCTATCTGTATGAACGTGGAAATATCTACACCGCTACCTGTTTGAACATGGAAATATCTACACCGTTGTCTGCATGAAAATGGAAATATCTACACAGCTATCTGCATATACATGGAAATATCTACACAGCAACCTATTTACACATGCAAATAACTACACCGCTATCTCTATAAACTTGGAAATATCTACACTGCCATCTGTATGCACATGGAAATATCTGCACCGCCATCTGTATGAACATATAAACGTCTACACCGCCATCTGTATTAAGAAGGAGATATCTACACCGCTATCTGTATAAACATGGAAATATCTACACCGCTATCTGTATAAACATGGAAACATCTACACCGCTATCTGTATAAACATGGAAATATCTACACCGCTACCTGTATAAACATGGAAATATCAGCACCGCTATCGGTATGAACATGGAAGTATCTACACCGCTATCTGTATGAACATGGAAATATCTACACCTCTATCTGTATGAACATGGAAATATCTTCACCGCCATCTGTTTGAACATGGATATGTCTACACAGCCATCTGGATGAACATGGAAATATCTACACCGCGATCTGTATGAACATGGAAATATCTACACCGCTATCTGTGTAAACATGCATACATCTTCACCGCTATCTGTATGAACATGGAAATATCTACACCGCTATCTGTATGAACATGGAAATATCTACACCGCTATCTGTTTGAACATCTAAATATCTAAACAGCTATCTGCATGAAAATAGAAATATCTACACAGCTATCTGCATATACATGGAAATATCTACAAAGCTATCTCTATACACATGGAAATAACTACACCGCTATCTCTATAAACATGGAAATATCTACAGTGCCATCTGTATGAACATGGAAATATCTGCACCGCCATCTGTATGAAGATATAAATATCTACACCCCCATCTATATTAAGATGGAGATATCTACACCGCTATCTGTATAAACTTGGAAATATCTACACCGCTATATGTATAAACATGGAAATATCTACACCGCTATCTGTATAAACATGGAAATATCTACACCGCTACCTGTATTAACATCGAAATATCAGCACCGCTATCTGTATGAACATGGAAATATCTACACTGCTATCTCTATGAAGATGGAAATATCTACACCACTATCTGTATGAACATGGAAATAGCTACACCGCTATCTGTATGAACATGGAAATATCTACACCACTACCTGTATGAACATGGAAATATCTACACCGCTATCTGTATGAACATGGATATATCTACACAGCCATCTGGATGAACATGGAAATATCTACACCGCTATCTGTATGAACATGGAAATATCTACACCGCTATCTGTGTAAATATGCATACATCTTCACCGCTATCTGTATAAACATGGAAATATCTACACCACTATCTGTATGAACATGGAAATATCTACAGCGCTATCTGTTTGAACATGGAAATATCTACACAGGTATCTGCATGAAAATGGAAATATCTACAGAGCTATCTGCATATACATAGAAAAATCTACACAGCTATCTCTTTACACATGGAAATAACTACACCGCTATCTGTATGAACATGGAAATATCTACACCGCTATCTGTATAAACGTGGAAATATCTACACCACTATCTGTATGAACATGGAAATATCTACAGCGCTATCTGTATGAACATGGAATTATCTTCACCGCCATCTGTATGAACATGGATATATCTACACAGCCATCTGGATGAACATGGAAATATCTACACCGCTATCTGTATGAACATGGAAATAGCTACACAGCTATCTGTATGAACATGGAAATATCTACACCGGTATCTGTATAAACATGGAAATATCTACACTGCTATCTGTATGAACATGGAAATATCTACACCGCTATCTATATGAAAATGGATATATCTACACAACCATCTGAATGAACATGGAAATATCTACACCGCTATCTGTATGAACATGGAAATATCTACACCGTTATCTGTAAGAACATGGATATATCTACACAGCCATCTGGATGAACATGGAAATATCTACACCGCTATCTGTGTAAACATGCATACATCTTCACCTCTATCTGTATAAACATGGAAGTATCTCCACCGCTATCTGAACACGGAAATATCTACACCGCTATCTGTATGAACATGGAAATATCTACACTGCTATCTGTTTGAACATGGAAATATCTACACTGCTATCTGCATGAAAATGGAAATATCTATACTGCTATCTGCATATACATGGAAATATCTACTCAGCTATCTCTTTACACATGGAAATAACTACACCGCTATCTGTATAAACATGGAAATATCTACACCTCTATCTCTATAAACATGGAAATATCTACACCGCTACCTGTATAAACATGGAAATATCAGCACCGCTATCTGTATGAACATGGAAATATCTACACCGCTATCTGTATGAACATGGAAATATCTACACCGACATCTGTATGAACATATAAATATCCACACCGCCATCTGTATTAAGATGGAGATATCTTCACCGCTATCTGTATAAACTTGGAAATATCTACACCGCTATCTGTATGAACATGGAAATATCTACACCGCTATCTGTATAAACATGGAAATATCTACACCGCAACCTGTATAAACACGGAAATATCAGCACCGCTATCTGTATGAACATGGAAACATCTACACCGCTATCTCTATGAACATGGAAATATCTTCACCGCTATCTGTATGAACATGGAAATAGCTACAACGCTATCTGTATGAACATGGAAATATCTACACCACTATCTGTATGAACATGGAAATATCTACACCGCTATCTCTATGAACATGGAAATATCTAAACCGCTATCTGCATGAAAATGGAAATATCTACACAGCTATCTGCATATACATGGAAATATCTACAGAGCTATATCTTTACACATGGAAATAACTACACTGCTATCTGTATGAACATCGAAATATCTACACCGCCATCTGTATGAACATGGAAATATCTGCACCGCCATCTGTATGTACATATAAATATCTTCACCGCCATCTGTATTAAGATGGAGATATCTACACCGCTATCTGTAAAAACATGGAAATATCTACACCGCTATCTGTATAAACATGGAAATATCTACACTGCTATCTGTATAAACATGGAAATATCTACACCGCTACCTGTATAAACATGGAAATATCACTACTGCTATCTGTAAGAACATGGAAATATCAGCCCCTCTATCTGTATGAACATGGAAATATCTACACCGGTATCTCTATGAACATGGAAATATCTACACCTCTATCTGTTTGAACATGGAAATATCTAAACCGCTATCTGCATGAAAATGGAAATATCTACACAGCTATCTGCATATACATGGATATATCTACACAGCTATCTCTTTACAAATGGAAATAACTACACCGCTATCTGTATGAACATGGAAATATCTTCACCGCCATCTGTATGAACATGGATATATCTACACAGCCATCTGGATGAACATGGAAATATCTACACCGCTATCTGTATGAACATGGAAATATCTACACCGCTATCTGTATAAACATTTAAATATCAGCACCGCTATCGGTATGAACATGGAAATATCTACACCGCTATCTCTATGAACATGGAAATATCAACACCACTATCTGTATGAACATGGAAATAGCTACACCGCTATCGGTATGAACATGGAAATATCTACACCTCTATCACTATGAACTTGGATATATCTACCCAGCCATCTGGATGAACATGGAAATATCTACACCGCTATCTGTTTGAACATGTAAATATCTACACCGCTATCTGCATGAAAGTGGAAATATCTACAAAGCTATCTGCATATACATGGAAATATCTACAAAGCTATCTCTTTACACATGGAAATAACTACACCGCTATATCTATAAACATGGAAATATCTACACCGCCATCTGTATGAACATGGAAGTATCTGCACCGCAATCTGCATGAACATATAAATATCTACACCGCCATCTGGATTAAGAAGGAAATATCTAAACCGCTATCTGTATAAACATGGAAATATCTACACCGCTGCCTATATAAACATGGAAATATCAGCACGGCTATCTCTATGAACATGGAAATATCTACACCGCTATCTGTATGAACATGGAAATATCTACACCGCAATCGGTTTGAACATGGAAATATCTACACCGCTATGTGTATGAACATGGAAATACCTTCACCGCCATCTGTATGAACATGGGTATGTCTACACAGCCATCTAGATGAACATGGAAATATCTACACCGCGATCTGAACGAACATGGAAATATCTACACCGCTATCTGTGTAAACATGCATACATCATCACCGCTATCTGTATAAACATGGAAATATCTACACCGCTGTCTGTATGAACATGGAAATATCTACACCGCTATCTGTTTGAACATTGAAATATCTAAACCGCTATCTGCATGAAAATGGAAATATCTACAGAGTTATCTGCATATACATGGAAATATCTACACAGCTATCTCTTTACACATGGAAATAACTACACCTCTATCTGTATGAACATGGAAATATCTACACCGCCATCTGTATGAACATGGAAATATCTGCACGGCCATCTGTATGAACATATAAATAACTACACGGCCATCTGTATTAAGATAGAGATATCTACACCGCTATCTGTATAAACATGGAAATATCTACACCGCTATCTGTATAAACATGGAAATATCTACACCGCTACCTGTATAAACATGGAAATATCTATACCGCTACCTGTATAAACATGGAAATATCTACACCACTACCTGTATAAACATGGAAATATCAGCACCGCTACCTATATGAACATGGAAATATCAGCCCCTCTATCTGTATGAACATGGAAATATCTACACCGCTATCTGTATGAACATGGAAATATCTACACCGCTATCCGTATGAACATGGAAATATCTTCACCGCCATCTGTATGAACATGGATATATCTACACAGCCATCTGGGTGAACATGGAAATATCTACACCGCTATCTGTATGAATATGGAAAAAGCTACACCGCTATCTGTAAGAATATGGAAATATCTACACCACTATCTGTATGAACATGGAAATATCTACACCACTATCTGTATGAACATGGAAATTTCTTCACCGCCATCTGTATGAACATGGATATATCTACACAGCCATCTGGATGAACATGGAAATATCTACACCGCTATCTGCATGAGCATGGAAATATCTACACCGCTATCTGTATGAACATGGAAATATCTTCACCGCCATCTGAATGAACATGGATATATCTACACAGCCATCTGGATGAACATGGAAATATCTACACAGCTATCTGTATGAATATGGAAATATATACACCGCTATCTGTGTAAACATGCATACATCTTCACCGCTATCTGTATAAACATGGAAATATCTACACCGCTATCTGTATGAACATGGAAATATCTACACCGCAATCTGTTTGAACATGAAAACATCTACACCGCTATCTGCATGAAAATGGAAATATCTGCACAGCTATCTGCATATACATGGAAATATCTACACAGCTATCTCTTTACACATGGAAATAACTACACCGCTATCTGTATGAACATGGAAATATCTACACCGCCATCTGTATGTACATGGAATTATCTGCACCGCCAACTGTATGAACATATAAATATCTACACTGCCATCTTTATTAAGATGGAGATATCTACACCGCTATCTGTATAAACATGGAAATATCTACACCGCTATCTGTATAAACATGGAAATATCTACACCGCTACCTGTATAAACATGGAAATATCAGCACCGCTATCTGTATGAACATGGAAATATCTACACCGCTATCTGTATGAACATGGAAATATCTACACCGACATCTGTATGAACATATAAATATCTACACCGCCATCTGTATTAAGATGGAGATATCTTCACCGCTATCTGTATAAACTTGGAAATATCTACACCGCTATCTGTATGAACATGGAAATATCTACACCGCTATCTGTATAAACATGGAAATATCTACAGCGCAACCTGTATAAACACGGAAATATCAGCACCGCTATCTGTATGAACATGGAAACATCTACACCGCTATCTCTATGAACATGGAAATATCTTCACCGCTATCTGTATGAACATGGAAATAGCTACAACGCTATCTGTATGAACATGGAAATATCTACACCACTATCTGTATGAACATGGAAATATCTACACCACCATCTGTATGAACATAGAAATATCTACACAGCCATCTAGATGAACACGGAAATATCTACACCGTTATCTGCATGAACATGGAAATATCTACACCGCTATCTGTGTAAACATGCATATATCTTCACCGCTATCTGTATAAGCATGGAAATATCTACACCGCTATCTGTATGAACATGGAAATATCTACACCGCTATCTGTTTGAACATTTAAATATCTAAACCGCTATCAGCATGAAAATGGAAATATCTACACAGCTATCTGCATATACATGGAAATATCTACAGAGCTATCTCTTTACACATGGAAATAACTACACTGCTATCTGTACGAACATGGAAATATCTACACCGCCATCTGTATGAACATGGAAATATCTGCACCGCCATCTGTATGAACATATAAATATCTACACCGCCATCTGTATTAAGATGGAGATATCTACACCGCTACCTGTATAAACATGGAAATATCTACTCCGTTATCTGTATAAACATGGAAATATCAACACCGCTATCTGTATAAACATGGAAATATCTACACCGCTCTCTGTGTGAACATGGAAATATCTACACCGCTATCTGTTTGAACATGGAAATATCTACACAGGTATCTGCATGAAAATGGAAATATCTACAGAGCTATCTGCATATACATAGAAAAACCTACACAGCTATCTCTTTACACATGGAAATAACTACACCGCTATCTGTATGAACATGGAAATATCTACACCGCTATCTGTATAAACGTGGAAATATCTACACCACTATCTGTATGAACATGGAAATATCTACAGCGCTATCTGTATGAACATGGAATTATCTTCACCGCCATCTGTATGAACATGGATATATCTACACATCCATCTGGATGAACATGGAAATATCTACACCGCTATCTGTATGAACATGGAAATAGCTACACAGCTATCTGTATGAACATGGAAATATCTACACCGGTATCTGTATAAACATGGAAATATCTACACTGCTATCTGTATGAACATGGAAATATCTACACCGCTACCTGTATGAACATGGAAATATCAGCACCGCTATCGGTATGAACATGGAAATATCTACACCGCTATCTGTATGAACATGGAAATATCTACACCGCTATCTGTATGAACATGGAAATATCTTCACCGTCATCTGTATGAACATGGTTATATCTACAAAGACATCTGTATGAACATGGAAATATCTACACCGCTATCTGTATGAACATGGAAATATCTACACAGCTGTCTGTATGAACATGGAAATATCTTCACCGCCATCTGTATGAACATGGATATGTCTACACAGCCATCTGGATGAACATGGAAATATCTACACCGCGATCTCTATGAACACGGAAATATCTACACCGCTATCTGTGTAAACATGCATACATCTTCACCGCTATCTGTATAAACATGGAAATATCTACACCGCTATCTGTATGAACATGGAAATATCTACACCGCTATCTGTTTGAACATGGAAATATCTAAACCCCTATCTGCATGAAAATAGAAATATCTACACAGCTATCTGCATATACATGGAAATATCTACTAAGCTATCTCTATACACATGGAAATAACGACACAGCTATATCTATAAACATGCCAATATCTACAGCGCCATCTGTATGAACATGGAAATATCTGCACCGCCATCTGTATGAACATATAAATATCTACACCGCCAACTACTTTAAGATGGAGATATCTTCACCGCTCTCTGTATAAACTTGGAAATATCTACACCGCTATATGTATAAACATGGAAATATCTAAACCGCTACCTGTATAAACATGGAAATATCTACACCTCTACGTGTATAAACATGGAAATATCAGCTCCGCTATCTGTATGAACATGGAAATATCTACACCGCTATCTCTATGAACATGGAAATATCTACACCGCTATCTGTTTGAACATGGAAATATCTAAACCGCTATCTGCATGAAAATGGAAATATCTACACAGCTATCTGCATATTCATGGAAATATCTACACAGCTATCTCTTTACACATGGAAATAACTACACCGCTATCTGTATGAACATGGAAATATCTTCACCGCCATCTGTATGTACATGGATATATCTACACAGCCACCTGTATGAACATGGAAATATCTACACCGCTATCTGTATGAACATGGAAATATCTACACCGCTATCTTTGTAAACATGCATACATCTTCACCGCCATCTGTATAAACATGGAAATACCTACACTGCTATCTGCATGAACATGGAAATAACTACACCGCTATCTGTTTGAACATGGAAATATCTACACCGATATCTGAATGAAAATGGAAATATCTACACAGCGATCTGCATATACATGGAAATATCTACAAAGCTATCTCCTTACACATGGAAATAACTACACCGCTATCTTTATGAACATGGAAATATCTACACCGCCATCTGTATGAACATGGAAATATCTGCACCGCCATCTGAATGAACATATAAATATCTACAGCGCCATCTGTATTAAGATGGAAATATCTACACTGCTATCTGTATAAACCTGGAAATATCCACATCGCTATCTGTATAAACATGGAAATATCTACACTGCTACCTGTATGAACATGGAAATATCTACACCACTACCTGTATAAACATGGAAATATCAGCACCGCTATCTGTATGAACATGGAAATATCAGCCCCTATATCTGTATGAATATGGAAATATCTACACCGCTATCTCTATGAACATGGAAATATCTACACCGCCATCTGTATGAATATGGATATATCTACACAGCCATCTGGATGAACATGGAAATATCTACACCGTTATCTGTATGAACATGGAAATATCTACACCGCTATCTGTATGAACATGGAAATACATACACCGCTATCTGTATGAACATGGAAATAGCTACACCGCTATCTGTATGGACATGGAAATTTCTTCACCGCCATCTGTATGAACATGGATATATCTTCACAGCCATCTGGATGAACATGGAAATATCTACACCGCTATCTGTATGAACATGGAAATATCTACCCCGCTATCTGTATGAACATGGAAATATCTTCACCGCCATCTGTATGAACATGGATATGTCTACACAGCCATCTGGAAGAACATGGAAATATCTACACCGCGATCTGTATGAACATGGAAATATCTACACTGCTATCTGTGTAAACATGCATACGTTTCACCGCTATCTGTATAAACATGGAAATATCTACACCGCTATCTGTATGAACATGGACATATCTTCACCGCTATCTGTATAAACATGGAAATATCTACACAGCTACCTGTATAAACATGGAAATATCAGCACCGCTATCTGTATGAACATGGAAATATCTACCCCGCTATCTCTATGAACATGGAAATATCTACACCGCTATCTCTATGAACATGGAAATAGCTACACCGCTATCTGTATGAACATGGAAATATCTACACCACTATCTGAGTGAACATGGAAATATCTACACCGCTATCTGTATGAACATGGATATTTCTACACTGCTATCTGTTTGAACATGGAAATATCTACACCGCTATCTGCATGAAAATGGAAATACCTACACAGCTATCTGCATAAACATGGAAATATTTATACAGCAATCTCTTTACACATGGAAATAACTACACCGCTATTTGTATGAACATGGAAATATTTACACCGCCATCTGTATGAACATGGAAATATCTGCACTGACATCTGTATGAACATATACATATCTACACGGCCATCTGTATTAAGATGGAGATATCTACAAGGCTATCTCTATAAACATGGAAATATCTACACCGTTATCTGTATAAACATGGAAATATCTACACCGCTATCTGTATAAACATGGAAATATCTACAATGCTACCTGTATAAACATGGAAATATCAGCACCGCTATCTGCATGAACATGGAAATAGCCCCTCTATCTGTATGAACATGGAGATATCTACACCGCTATCTGTATGAACATGGAAATAGCTACACCGCTATCTGTATGAACATGGAAATATCTACACCGCTATCTGTATGAACATGGAAATATCTACACCGCTATCTGTATGAACATGGAAATATCTTCACCGCCATCTGTATGAACATGGATATATCTACAGAGCCATCTGGATGAACATGGAAATATATACACCGCTATCTGTATGAACATGGAAATATATACACCGCTATCTGTGTAAACATGCATACACCTTCACCGCTATCTGTATGAACATGGAAATATCTCCACCGCTATCTGTATGAACATGGAAATATCTACACTGCTTTCTGCATGAAAATGGAAATAAATACACAGCTATCTGCATATACATGGAAATATCTAAAAAGCTATCTCTTTACACATGGAAATAACTACACCGCTATCACTATAAACATGGAAATATCTACACCGCCATCTGTATGAACATGGAAATATCTGCACCGCCATCTGTATGAAGATATAAATATCTACACCGCCATCTGCATTAAGATGGAAATATCTACACCGCTATCTGCATGAACATGGAAATATCTACACCGCTATCTGTGTAAACATGCATACATCTTCACTGCAATCTGTACAAGCATGGAAATATCTACAACGCTATCTGTATGAACATGGAAATATCTACACCGCTATCTGTTTGAACATGGAAATATCTAAACCGCTATCAGCATGAAAATGGAGATATCTACAGAGCTATCTGCATATACATGGAAATATCTACACAGCTATCTCTTTACACATGGAAATGTCTACACCGCTATCTGTATGAACATGGAAATATCTACACCGCTATCTCTATGAACATGGAAATATCTACACCGCTATCTGTTTGAACATGGAAATATCTAAACCGCTATCTGCATGAAAATGGAAATATCTACACAGCTATCTGCATATTCATGGAAATATCTACACAGCTATCTCTTTACACATGGAAATAACTACACCGCTATCTGTATGAACATGGAAATATCTTCACCGCCATCTGTATGTACATGGATATATCTACACAGCCACCTGTATGAACATGGAAATATCTACACCGCTATCTGTATGAACATGGAAATATCTACACCGCTATCTTTGTAAACATGCATACATCTTCACCGCCATCTGTATAAACATGGAAATACCTACACTGCTATCTGCATGAACATGGAAATAACTACACCGCTATCTGTTTGAACATGGAAATATCTACACCGATATCTGAATGAAAATGGAAATATCTACACAGCGATCTGCATATACATGGAAATATCTACAAAGCTATCTCCTTACACATGGAAATAACTACACCGCTATCTTTATGAACATGGAAATATCTACACCGCCATCTGTATGAACATGGAAATATCTGCACCGCCATCTGAATGAACATATAAATATCTACAGCGCCATCTGTATTAAGATGCAAATATATACACTGCTATCTGTATAAACCTGGAAATATCCACATCGCTATCTTTATAAACATGGAAATATCTACACTGCTACCTGTATGAACATGGAAATATCTACACCACTACCTGTATAAACATGGAAATATCAGCACCGCTATCTGTATGAACATGGAAATATCAGCCCCTATATCTGTATGAATATGGAAATATCTACACCGCTATCTCTATGAACATGGAAATATCTACACCGCCATCTGTATGAATATGGATATATCTACACAGCCATCTGGATGAACATGGAAATATCTACACCGTTATCTGTATGAACATGGAAATATCTACACCGCTATCTGTATGAACATGGAAATACATACACCGCTATCTGTATGAACATGGAAATAGCTACACCGCTATCTGTATGGACATGGAAATTTCTTCACCGCCATCTGTATGAACATGGATATATCTTCACAGCCATCTGGATGAACATGGAAATATCTACACCGCTATCTGTATGAACATGGAAATATCTACCCCGCTATCTGTATGAACATGGAAATATCTTCACCGCCATCTGTATGAACATGGATATGTCTACACAGCCATCTGGATGAACATGGAAATATCTACACCGCGATCTGTATGAACATGGAAATATCTACACTGCTATCTGTGTAAACATGCATACGTTTCACCGCTATCTGTATAAACATGGAAATATCTACACAGCTACCTGTATAAACATGGAAATATCAGCACCGCTATCTGTATGAACATGGAAATATCTACCCCGCTATCTCTATGAACATGGAAATATCTACACCGCTATCTCTATGAACATGGAAATAGCTACACCGCTATCTGTATGAACATGGAAATA
This sequence comes from Gorilla gorilla gorilla, assembly GCF_029281585.2. Classification (NCBI taxonomy): domain Eukaryota; kingdom Metazoa; phylum Chordata; class Mammalia; order Primates; family Hominidae; genus Gorilla; species Gorilla gorilla. Next base: position 1,654,026 of record NC_073248.2, read on the forward strand.
TCTACACCACTATCTGAGTGAACATGGAAATATCTACACCGCTATCTGTATGAACATGGATATTTCTACACTGCTATCTGTTTGAACATGGAGATATCTACACCGCTATCTGCATGAAAATGGAATTACCTACACAGCTATCTGCATAAACATGGAAATATTTATACAGCAATCTCTTTACACATGGAAATAACTACACCGCTATTTGTATGAACATGGAAATATTTACACCGCCATCTGTATGAACATGGAAATATCTGCACTGACATCTGTATGAACATATACATATCTACACGGCCATCTGTATTAAGATGGAGATATCTACACCGCTATCTCTATAAACATGGAAATATCTACACCGTTATCTGTATAAACATGGAAATATCTACACCGCTATCTGTATAAACATGGAAATATCTACAATGCTACCTGTATAAACATGGAAATATCAGCACCGCTATCTGCATGAACATGGAAATAGCCCCTCTATCTGTATGAACATGGAGATATCTACACCGCTATCTGTATGAACATGGAAATAGCTACACCGCTATCTGTATGAACATGGAAATATCTACACCGCTATCTGTATGAACATGGAAATATCTACACCGCTATCTGTATGAACATGGAAATATCTTCACCGCCATCTGTATGAACATGGATATATCTACAGAGCCATCTGGATGAACATGGAAATATATACACCGCTATCTGTATGAACATGGAAATATATACACCGCTATCTGTGTAAACATGCATACATCTTCACCGCTATCTGTATGAACATGGAAATATCTCCACCGCTATCTGTATGAACATGGAAATATCTACACTGCTTTCTGCATGAAAATGGAAATAAATACACAGCTATCTGCATATACATGGAAATATCTAAAAAGCTATCTCTTTACACATGGAAATAACTACACCGCTATCTCTATAAACATGGAAATATCTACACCGCCATCTGTATGAACATGGAAATATCTGCACCGCCATCTGTATGAAGATATAAATATCTACACCGCCATCTGCATTAAGATGGAAATATCTACACCGCTATCTGCATGAACATGGAAATATCTACACCGCTATCTGTGTAAACATGCATACATCTTCACTGCAATCTGTACAAGCATGGAAATATCTACAACGCTATCTGTATGAACATGGAAATATCTACACCGCTATCTGTTTGAACATGGAAATATCTAAACCGCTATCAGCATGAAAATGGAGATATCTACAGAGCTATCTGCATATACATGGAAATATCTACACAGCTATCTCTTTACACAAGGAAATGTCTACACCGCTATCTGCATGAAAATGGAAATATCTACACAGCTATCTGCATATACATGGAAATATCTACAAAGCTATCTCTTTACACATGGAAATAACTACAGCGCTGTCTCTATAAACATGCAAATATCTACACTGCCATCTGTATGAACATGGAAATGTCTGCACCGCCATCTGTATGAACATATAAATATCTACACGGCCATCTGTATTAAGATGGAAATATCTACACCGCTGTCAGCATGAAAATGGATATATCTACACAGCTATCTGCATATACATGGAAATATCTACACAGCTATCTCTTTACACATGGAAATAACTACACCGCTATCTCTATAAACATGGAAATATCTACATCGCCATCTGTATGAACATGGAAATATCTGCACCGGCATGTGTATGAGCATATAAATATCTGCACCGCCATCTGTATTAAGAAGGAGATATCTACACCGCTATCTGTATAAACATGGAAATATCTACACCGCTATCTGTATAAACATGGAAATATCTACTCCGCTATCTGTATAAACATGGAAATATCAGCACCGCTATCAGTATGAACATGGAAATATCTACACCGCTATCTGTAGGAACATGGAAATATCTACACCGCTATCTGTGTAAACATGCATACATCTTCACCGCTATCTGTATAAACACGGAAATATCTACACTGCTATCTGTATGAACATGGAAATATCTACACCGCTATCTGTATGAACATGGAAATATCTACACCGCTATCTGTTTGAACATGGAAATATCCACACCGCTATCTGCATGAAAATGGAAATATCTACACTGCTATCTGCATATACATGGAAATATCTACACAGCTATCTCTTTACACATGGAAATAACTACACCACTATCTGTATGAACATGGAAATATCTACACCGCCATCTGTATGAACATGGAAATATATGCACCGCCAACTGTATGAACATATAAATAACTACACCGCCATCTGTATTAAGATGGAGATATCTACACCGCTATCTGAATAAACATGGAAATATCTACACCGCTATCTGTATTAAGATGGAGATATCTACACCGCTATCTGAATAAACATGGAAATATCTACACCGCTATCTGTATAAACATGGAAATATCTACACCGCTATCTGTATAAACATGGAAATATCTTCACCGCTACCTGTATAAACAAGGAAATATCAGCACCGCTATATGTATGAACATGGAAATATCTACACCGCTATCTGTATGAACATGGAAATATCTACACCGCTATCTGTATGAACATGGAAATATCTACACCGCTATGTGTATGAACATGGAAATATCTACACCGCTATCTGTTTGAACATGGAAATATCTACACCACTGTCTGCATGAAAATGGAAATATCTACACAGCTATCTGCATATACATGGAAATATCTACACAGCTACCTCTTTACACATGGAAATAACTACACCGCTATCCCTATAAACTTGGAAATATCTACACAGCCATCTGTATGAACATGGAAATATATGCACCGCCATCTGTATGAATATATAAACATCTACACCGCCATCTGTATTAAGAAGGAGATATCTACACCGCTATCTGTATAAACATGGAAATGTCTACACCGCTACCTGTATAAACATGGAAATATCAGCACCGCTATCGGTATGAACATGGAAATATCTACACCGCTATCTCTGAACATGGAAATATCTACACCGCTATCTGTATGAACATGGAAATATCTTCACCGTCATCTGTATGAACATGGATATATCTACACAGCCATCTGTATGAACATGGAAATATCTACACCGCTATCTGTATGAACATGGAAATATCTATACCGCTGTGTGTATGAACATGGAAATATCTTCACCGCCATCTGTATGAACATGGATATGTCTACACAGCCATCTGGATGAACATGGAAATATCTACACAGCCATCTGTATGAACATGGAAATATCTAAACCTCTATCTGCATGAAAATAGAAATATCTACACAGCTATCTGCATATACATGGAAATATCTACAAAGCTATCTCTATACACATGGAAATAACTGCACCGCTATCTCTATAAACATGGAAATATCCACAGCGCCATCTGTATGAACATGGAAATATCTGCACCGCCATCTGTATCAACATATAAATATCTACACCGCCATCTGCTTTAAGATGGAGATATCTTCACCGCTCTCTGTATAAACTTGGAAATATCTACACCGCTACCTGTATTAACATGGAAATATCAGCACCGCTATCTGTATGAACATGGAAATATCTACACCGCTATCTGTATGAACATGGAAATATCTACACCGCTATCTGTTTAAACATGGAAATATCTAAACCGCTATCTGCATGAAAATGGAAATATCTACACAGCTATCTGCATATACATGGAAATATCTACACAGCTATCTCTTTACACATGGAAATAACTACACCGCTATCTGTATGAACATGGAAATATCTTCACCGCCATCTGTATGAACATGGATATATCTGCACAGCCATCTGGATGAAGATGGAAATATCTACACCGCTATCTGTATGAACATGGAAATATCTACACCGCTATCTGTTTAAATATGCATACATCTTCACCGCAATCTGTATAAACATGGAAATATCTACACCGCTATCTGTATGAACATGGAAATATCTACACCGCTGTTTGAACATGGAAATATCAACACCGCTATCTGTGTAAACATGCATACATCTTCACCGCTATCTGTATAAACATGGAAATATCTACACTGCTATCTGTAGAAAACATGGAAATATCTACACCGCTATCTGTATGAACATGGAAATACGTACACCGCTATCTGTTTGAACATGGAAATATCTACACCGCTATCTGCATGAAAATGTAAATATCTGCACTGATATCTGCATATTCATGGAAATATCTACACAGCTATCTCTTTACACATGGAAATAACTCCCCCGCTATCTGTAGGAACATTTAAATATCTACACCGACATCTGAATGAACATGGAAATATCTGCACCGCCAACTGTATGAACATATAAATATCTACACCGCCATCTGTATTAAGATGGAGATATCTACACCGCTATCTGTATAAACATGGAAATATCTACACCGCTATCTGTATAAACATGGAAATATGTACACCGCTATCTATATGAACATGGAAATATCTACACCGCTACCTGTATAAACATGGAAATATCAGCACCGCAATATGTATGAACATGGAAATATCTACACCGCTATCTGTATGAACATGGAAATATCTACACCGCTATCTGTATGAACATGGAAATATCTACACCGCTATCTGTATGAACATGGAAATATCTACTCCGCTATCTGTGTTAACATGCATACATCTTCACCGCCATCTGTATAAACATGGAAATATCTACACTGCTATCTGCATGAACGTGGAAATATCTACACCGCTATCTGTTTGAACATGGAAATATCTCCACCGCTATCTGCATGAAAATGGAAATATCTACACAGCGATCTGCATATTCATGGAAATATCTACACAGCTATCTCTTTACACATGGAAATAACTACAGCGCTATCTCTATAAACATGCAAATATCTACACCACCACCTGTATGAACATGAAATACCTGCACCGCCATCTGTATGAAGATATAAATATCTACACCCCCATCTATATTAAGATGGAGATATCTACACCGCTATCTGTATAAACTTGGAAATATCTACACCGCTATATGTATAAACATGGAAATATCGACACCGCTATCTGTATAAACATGGAAATATCTACACCGCTACCTGTATAAACATGGAAATATCAGCACTGCTATCTGTTTGAACATGGGAATATCTACACCGCTATCTCTATGAACATGGAAATATCTACACTGCTATCTGTATGAACATGGAAATAGCTACACAGCTATCTGTATGAACATGGAAATATCTACACCACTACCTGTTTGAAAATGGAAATATCTACACCGCTATCTGTATGAACATGGATATATCTACACAGCCATCTGGATGAACATGGAAATATCTACACCGCTATCTGTATGAACATGGAAATATCTACACCGCTATCTGTGTAAATATGCATATATCTTCACCGAAATCTGTATAAACATGGAAATATCTACACCGCTCTCTGTATGAACATGGAAATATCTACACCGCTGTTTGAACATGGAAATATCTACACTGCTATCTGTGTAAACATGCATACATCTTCACCGCTATCTGTATAAACATGGAAATATCTACACTGCTATCTGTAGAAAACATGGAAATATCTTCACCGCTATCTGTATGAACATGGAAATACGTACACCGCTATCTGTTTGAACATGGAAATATCTACACCGCTATCTGCATGAAAATGTAAATATCTACACTGCTATCTGCATATTCATGGAAATATCTACACAGCTATCTCTTTACACATGGAAATAACTACACCGCTATCTGTATGAACATTTAAATATCTACACCGCCATCTGTATGAACATGGAAATATCTGCACCGCCAACTGTATGAACATATAAATATCTACACCGCCATCTGTATTAAGATGGAGATGTCTACACCGCTATCTGTATAAACATGGAAATATATACACCGCTATCTGTATAAACATGGAAATATGTACACCGCTATCTATATGAACATGGAAGTATCTGCACCGCTACCTGTATAAACATGAAAATAACAGCACCGCAATATGTATGAACATGGAAATATCTACACCGCTATCTGTATGAACATGGAAATATCTACACCGCTATCTGTTTGAACATGGAAATATCTACACCACTGTCTGCATGAAAATGGAAATATCTACACAGCTATCTGCATATACATGGAAATATCTACACAGCTACCTCTTTACACATGGAAATAACTACACCGCTATCCCTATAAACTTGGAAATATCTACACAGCCATCTGTATGCACATGGAAATATATGCACCGCCATCTGTATGAATATATAAACATCTACACCGCCATCTGTATTAAGAAGGAGATATCTACACCGCTATCTGTATAAACATGGAAATGTCTACACCGCTACCTGTATAAACATGGAAATATCAGCACCGCTATCGGTATGAACATGGAAATATCTACACCGCTATATGTGAACATGGAAATATCCACACCGCTATCTGTATGAACATGGAAATATCTTCACCGTCATCTGTATGAACATGGATATATCTACACAGCCATCTGTATGAACATGGACATATCTACACCGCTATCTGTATGAACATGGAAATATCTATACCGCTGTCTGTATGAACATGGAAATATCTTCAAGGCCATCTGTATGAACATGAATATGTCTACACAGCCATCTGGATGAACATGGAAATATCTACACAGCCATCTGTATAAACATGGAAATATCTAAACCCCTATCAGCATGAAAATAGAAATATCTACACAGCTATCTGCATATACATGGAAATATCTACAAAGCTATCTCTATACACATGGAAATAACTGCACCGCTATCTCTATAAACATGGAAATATCTACAGCGCCATCTGTATGAACATGGAAATATCTGCACCGCCATCTGTATCAACATATAAATATCTACACCGCCATCTGCTTTAAGATGGAGATATCTTCACCGCTCTCTGTATAAACTTGGAAATATCTACACCGCTACCTGTATTAACATGGAAATATCAGCACCGCTATCTGTATGAACATGGAAATATCTACACCGCTATCTGTATGAACATGGAAATATCTACACCGCTATCTGTTTAAACATGGAAATATCTAAACCGCTATCTGCATGAAAATGGAAATATCTACACAGCTATCTGCATATACATGGAAATATCTACACAGCTATCTCTTTACACATGGAAATAACTACACCGCTATCTGTATGAACATGGAAATATCTTCACCGCCATCTGTATGAACATGGATATATCTGCACAGCCATCTGGATGAAGATGGAAATATCCACACCGCTATCTGTATGAACATGGAAATATCTACACCGCTATCTGTTTAAATATGCATACATCTTCACCGCAATCTGTATAAACATGGAAATATCTACACCGCTATCTGTATGAACATGGAAATATCTACACCGCTGTTTGAACATGGAAATATCTACACCGCTATCTGTGTAAACATGCATACATCTTCACCGCTATCTGTATAAACATGGAAATATCTACACTGCTATCTGTATGAACATGGAAATATCTACACCGCTATCGGTATGAACATGGAAATATGTACACCGCTATCTGTTTGAACATGGAAATATCTACACCGCTATCTCCATGAAAATGTAAATATCTACACTGCTATCTGCATATTCATGGAAATATCTACACAGCTATCTCTTTACACATGGAAATAACTACACCGCTATCTGTATGAACATTTAAATATCTACACCGCCATCTGTATGAACATGGAAATATCTGCACCGCCATCTGTATGAACATATAAATATCTACACGGCCATCTGTATTAAGATGGAGATATCTACACCGCTATCTGTATAAACATGGAAATACCTACACCGCTATCTGTATAAACATGGAAATATGTACACCGCTATCTATATGAACATGGAAATATCTACACCGCTACCTGTATAAACATGGAAATATCAGCACCGCAATATGTATGAACATGGAATTATCTACACCGCTATCTGTATGAACATGGAAATATCTACACCGCTATCTGTATGAACATGGAAATATCTACAGCGCTATCTGTTTGAACATGGAAATATCTACACCGCTATCTGTGTAAATATGCATACATCTTCACCGCAATCTGTATAAACATGGAAATATCTACACCTGTATCTGTATGAACATGGAAATATCTACACCGCTATCTGTTTGAACATGGAAATATCTACACCGCTACCTGTATAAACATGGAAATATCAGCACCGCAATATGTATGAACATGGAATTATCTACACCGCTATCTGTATGAACATGGAAATATCTACACCGCTATCTGTATGAACATGGAAATATCTACAGCGCTATCTGTTTGAACATGGAAATATCTACACCGCTATCTGTGTAAATATGCATACATCTTCACCGCAATCTGTATAAACATGGAAATATCTACACCTGTATCTGTATGAACATGGAAATATCTACACCGCTATCTGTTTGAACATGGAAATATCTACACCGCTATCTGTGTAAACATGCATACATCTTCACCGCTATCTGTATAAACACGGAAATATCTACACTGCTATCTGTATGAACATGGAAATATCTACACCGCTATCTGTATGAACATGGAAATATCTACACCGCTATCTGTTTGAACATGGAAATATCCACACCGCTATCTGCATGAAAATGGAAATATCTACACTGCTATCTGCATATACATGGAAATATCTACACAGCTATCTCTTTACACATGGAAATAACTACACCACTATCTGTATGAACATGGAAATATCTACACCGCCATCTGTATGAACATGGAAATATATGCACCGCCAACTGTATGAACATATAAATAACTACACCGCCATCTGTATTAAGATGGAGATATCTACACCGCTATCTGAATAAACATGGAAATATCTACACCGCTATCTGTATTAAGATGGAGATATCTACACCGCTATCTGAATAAACATGGAAATATCTACACCGCTATCTGTATAAACATGGAAATATCTACACCGCTATCTGTATAAACATGGAAATATCTTCACCGCTACCTGTATAAACAAGGAAATATCAGCACCGCTATATGTATGAACATGGAAATATCTACACCGCTATCTGTATGAACATGGAAATATCTACACCGCTATCTGTATGAACATGGAAATATCTACACCGCTATGTGTATGAACATGGAAATATCTACACCGCTATCTGTTTGAACATGGAAATATCTACACCACTGTCTGCATGAAAATGGAAATATCTACACAGCTATCTGCATATACTTGGAAATATCTACACAGCTACCTCTTTACACATGGAAATAACTACACCGCTATCCCTATAAACTTGGAAATATCTACACAGCCATCTGTATGCACATGGAAATATATGCACCGCCATCTGTATGAATATATAAACATCTACACCGCCATCTGTATTAAGAAGGAGATATCTACACCGCTATCTGTATAAACATGGAAATGTCTACACCGCTACCTGTATAAACATGGAAATATCAGCACCGCTATCGGTATGAACATGGAAATATCTACACCGCTATCTCTGAACATGGAAATATCTACACCGCTATCTGTATGAACATGGAAATATCTTCACCGTCATCTGTATGAACATGGATATATCTACACAGCCATCTGTATGAACATGGAAATATCTACACCGCTATCTGTATGAACATGGAAATATCTATACCGCTGTGTGTATGAACATGGAAATATCTTCACCGCCATCTGTATGAACATGGATATGTCTACACAGCCATCTGGATGAACATGGAAATATCTACACAGCCATCTGTATGAACATGGAAATATCTAAACCTCTATCTGCATGAAAATAGAAATATCTACACAGCTATCTGCATATACATGGAAATATCTACAAAGCTATCTCTATACACATGGAAATAACTGCACCGCTATCTCTATAAACATGGAAATATCCACAGCGCCATCTGTATGAACATGGAAATATCTGCACCGCCATCTGTATCAACATATAAATATCTACACCGCCATCTGCTTTAAGATGGAGATATCTTCACCGCTCTCTGTATAAACTTGGAAATATCTACACCGCTACCTGTATTAACATGGAAATATCAGCACCGCTATCTGTATGAACATGGAAATATCTACACCGCTATCTGTTTAAACATGGAAATATCTAAACCGCTATCTGCATGAAAATGGAAATATCTACACAGCTATCTGCATATACATGGAAATATCTACACAGCTATCTCTTTACACATGGAAATAACTACACCGCTATCTGTATGAACATGGAAATATCTTCACCGCCATCTGTATGAACATGGATATATCTGCACAGCCATCTGGATGAAGATGGAAATATCTACACCGCTATCTGTATGAACATGGAAATATCTACACCGCTATCTGTTTAAATATGCATACATCTTCACCGCAATCTGTAAAAACATGGAAATATCTACACCGCTATCTGTATGAACATGGAAATATCTACACCGCTGTTTGAACATGGAAATATCAACACCGCTATCTGTGTAAACATGCATACATCTTCACCGCTATCTGTATAAACATGGAAATATCTACACTGCTATCTGTAGAAAACATGGAAATATCTACACCGCTATCTGTATGAACATGGAAATATGTACACCGCTATCTGTTTGAACATGGAAATATCTACACCGCTATCTGCATGAAAATGTAAATATCTGCACTGCTATCTGCATATTCATGGAAATATCTACACAGCTATCTCTTTACACATGGAAATAACTCCCCCGCTATCTGTATGAACATTTAAATATCTACACCGACATCTGTATGAACATGGAAATATCTGCACCGCCAACTGTATGAACATATAAATATCTACACCGCCATCTGTATTAAGATGGAGATATCTACACCGCTATCTGTATAAACATGGAAATATCTACACCGCTATCTGTATAAACATGGAAATATGTACACCGCTATCTATATGAACATGGAAATATCTACACCGCTACCTGTATAAACATGGAAATATCAGCACCGCAATATGTATGAACATGGAAATATCTACACCGCTATCTGTATGAACATGGAAATATCTACACCGCTATCTGTATGAACATGGAAATATCTACACCGCTATCTGTATGAACATGGAAATATCTACTCCGCTATCTGTGTTAACATGCATACATCTTCACCGCCATCTGTATAAACATGGAAATATCTACACTGCTATCTGCATGAACGTGGAAATATCTACACCGCTATCTGTTTGAACATGGAAATATCTCCACCGCTATCTGCATGAAAATGGAAATATCTACACAGCGATCTGCATATTCATGGAAATATCTACACAGCTATCTCTTTACACATGGAAATAACTACAGCGCTATCTCTATAAACATGCAAATATCTACACCACCACCTGTATGAACATGAAATATCTGCACCGCCATCTGTATGAAGATATAAATATCTACACCCCCATCTATATTAAGATGGAGATATCTACACCGCTATCTGTATAAACTTGGAAATATCTACACCGCTATATGTATAAACATGGAAATATCGACACCGCTATCTGTATAAACATGGAAATATCTACACCGCTACCTGTATAAACATGGAAATATCAGCACTGCTATCTGTTTGAACATGGGAATATCTACACCGCTATCTCTATGAACATGGAAATATCTACACTGCTATCTGTATGAACATGGAAATAGCTACACCGCTATCTGTATGAACATGGAAATATCTACACCACTACCTGTATGAAAATGGAAATATCTACACCGCTATCTGTATGAACATGGATATATCTACACAGCCATCTGGATGAACATGGAAATATCTACACCGCTATCTGTATGAACATGGAAATATCTACACCGCTATCTGTATGAACATGGAAATATCTACACCGCTATCTGTTTAAACATGGAAATATCTAAACCGCTATCTGCATGAAAATGGAAATATCTACACAGCTATCTGCATATACATGGAAATATCTACACAGCTATCTCTTTACACATGGAAATAACTACACCGCTATCTGTATGAACATGGAAATATCTTCACCGCCATCTGTATGAACATGGATATATCTGCACAGCCATCTGGATGAAGATGGAAATATCTACACTGCTATCTGTATGAACATGGAAATATCTACACCGCTATCTGTTTAAATATGCATACATCTTCACCGCAATCTGTATAAACATGGAAATATCTACACCGCTATCTGTATGAACATGGAAATATCTACACCGCTGTTTGAACATGGAAATATCAACACCGCTATCTGTGTAAACATGCATACATCTTCACCGCTATCTGTATAAACATGGAAATATCTACACTGCTATCTGTAGAAAACATGGAAATATCTACACCGCTATCTGTATGAACATGGAAATATGTACACCGCTATCTGTTTGAACATGGAAATATCTACACCGCTATCTGCATGAAAATGTAAATATCTGCACTGATATCTGCATATTCATGGAAATATCTACACAGCTATCTCTTTACACATGGAAATAACTCCCCCGCTATCTGTATGAACATTTAAATATCTACACCGACATCTGTATGAACATGGAAATATCTGCACCGCCAACTGTATGAACATATAAATATCTACACCGCCATCTGTATTAAGATGGAGATATCTACACCGCTATCTGTATAAACATGGAAATATCTACACCGCTATCTGTATAAACATGGAAATATGTACACCGCTATCTATATGAACATGGAAATATCTACACCGCTACCTGTATAAACATGGAAATATCAGCACCGCAATATGTATGAACATGGAAATATCTACACCGCTATCTGTATGAACATGGAAATATCTACACCGCTATCTGTATGAACATGGAAATATCTACACCGCTATCTGTATGAACATGGAAATATCTACTCCGCTATCTGTGTTAACATGCATACATCTTCACCGCCATCTGTATAAACATGGAAATATCTACACTGCTATCTGCATGAACATGGAAATATCTACACCGCTATCTGTTTGAACATGGAAATATCTCCACCGCTATCTGCATGAAAATGGAAATATCTACACAGCGATCTGCATATTCATGGAAATATCTACACAGCTATCTCTTTACACATGGAAATAACTACAGCGCTATCTCTATAAACATGCAAATATCTACACCACCACCTGTATGAACATGAAATATCTGCACCGCCATCTGTATGAAGATATAAATATCTACACCCCCATCTATATTAAGATGGAGATATCTACACCGCTATCTGTATAAACTTGGAAATATCTACACCGCTATATGTATAAACATGGAAATATCGACACCGCTATCTGTATAAACATGGAAATATCTACACCGCTACCTGTATAAACATGGAAATATCAGCACTGCTATCTGTTTGAACATGGGAATATCTACACCGCTATCTCTATGAACATGGAAATATCTACACTGCTATCTGTATGAACATGGAAATAGCTACACCGCTATCTGTATGAACATGGAAATATCTACACCACTACCTGTATGAAAATGGAAATATCTACACCGCTATCTGTATGAACATGGATATATCTACACAGCCATCTGGATGAACATGGAAATATCTACACCGCTATCTGTATGAACATGGAAATATCTACACCGCTATCTGTGTAAATATGCATATATCTTCACCGCAATCTGTATAAACATGGAAATATCTACACCGCTCTCTGTATGAACATGGAAATATCTACACCGCTGTTTGAACATGGAAATATCTACACTGCTATCTGTGTAAACATGCATACATCTTCACCGCTATCTGTATAAACATGGAAATATCTACACTGCTATCTGTAGAAAACATGGAAATATCTACACCGCTATCTGTATGAACATGGAAATACGTACACCGCTATCTGTTTGAACATGGAAATATCTACACCGCTATCTGCATGAAAATGTAAATATCTAAACTGCTATCTGCATATTCATGGAAATATCTACACAGCTATCTCTTTACACATGGAAATAACTACACCGCTATCTGTATGAACATTTAAATATCTACACCGCCATCTGTATGAACATGGAAATATCTGCACCGCCAACTGTATGAACATATAAATATCTACACCGCCATCTGTATTAAGATGGAGATGTCTACACCGCTATCTGTATAAACATGGAAATATATACACCGCTATCTGTATAAACATGGAAATATGTACACCGCTATCTATATGAACATGGAAATATCTGCACCGCTACCTGTATAAACATGAAAATAACAGCACCGCAATATGTATGAACATGGAAATATCTACACCGCTATCTGTATGAACATGGAAATATCTACACCGCTATCTGTATGAACATGGAAATATCTACACCGCTATCTGTATGAACATGGAAATATCTACACCGCTATCTGTTTGAACATGGAAATATCTACACCGCTGTCTGCATGAAAATGGAAATATCTACACAGCTATCTGCATATACATGGAAATATCTACACAGCTATCTCTTTACACATGGAAAAAACTACACCGCTATATAAACATGGAAATATCTACACCGCCATCTGTATGATCATGGAAATATCTGCACCGCCATCTGTATGAACATATAAACATCTACACCGCCATCTTTATTAAGAAGGAGATATCTACAACGCTATCTGTATAAACATGGAAACATCTACACCGCTATCTGTATAAACATGGAAATATCTACACCGTTACCTGTATAAACATGGAAATATCAGCACCGCTATCGGTATGAACATGGAAATATCTACACCGTTATCTGTATGAACATGGAAATATCTACACCGCTATCTGTATGAACATGGAAATATCTTCACCGCCATCTGTTTGAACATGGATATGTCTACACAGCCATCTGGATGAACATGGAAATATCTACACCACGATCTGTATGAACATGGAAATATCTACACCGCTATCTGTTTAAACATGCATACATCTTCACCGCTATCTGTATAAACATGGAAATATCTACACCGCTATCTGTATGAACATGGAAATACCTACACCGCTATCTGTTTGAACATCTAAATATCTAAACCGCTATCTGCATGAAAATAGAAATATCTACACTGCTATCTGCATATACATGGAAATATCTACAAAGCTATCTCTATACACATGGAAATAACTACACCGCTATCTCTATAAACATGGAAATATCTACAGTGCCATCTGTATGATCATGGAAATATCTGCACCGCCATCTGTATGAAGATATAAATATCTACACCCCCATCTATATTAAGATGGAGATATCTACACCGCTATCTGTATAAACTTGGAAATATCTACACCGCTATCTGTATAAACATGGAAATATCTACACCGCTACCTGTATTAACATCGAAATATCAGCACCGCTATCTGTATGAACATGGAAATACTTACACCGCTATCTCTATGAACATGGAAATATCTACACCACTATCTGTATGAACATGGAAATAGCTACACCGCTATCTGTATGAACATGGAAATATCTACACCACTACCTGTATGAACATGGAAATATCTACACCGCTATCTGTATGAAAATGGATATATCTACACAGCCATCTGGATGAACATGGAAATATCTACACCGCTATCTGTATGAACATGGAAATATCTACACTGCTATCTGTGTAAATATGCATACATCTTCACCGCAATCTGTATAAACATGGAAATATCTACACCGCTATCTGTGTGAACATGGAAATATCTACACCGCTATCTGTTTGAACATGGAAATATCTACACCGGTATCTGCATGAAAATGGAAATATCTAAACCGCTATCTGCATGAAAATGGAAATATCTACACAGCTATCTGCATATACATGGAAATATCTGCACAGCTATCTCTTTACACATGGAAATAACTACACCGCTATCTGTATGAACATGGAAATATCTGCACAGCCATCTGTCTGAACATATAAATATCTACACCGCCATCTGTATTAAGATGGAGATATCTACACCGCTATCTGTATAAACATGGAAATGTGTACACCGCTATCTGTATAAACTTGGAAATATCTACACCGCTACCTGTATAAACATGGAAATATCAGCACCGCTGTCGGTATGAACATGGAAATATCTACACAGCTATCTGTATGAACATGGAAATATCTACACCGCTATCTGAATGAACACAGAAATGTATTCACCGTCATCTGTATGAACATGGATACATCTACACAGCCATCTGTATGAACATGGAAATATCTACACCGCTATCTGTATGAACATGGAAATATCTACACCGCTGTCTGTTTGAACATGGAAATATCTTCACCGCCATCTGTATGAACATGGATATGTCTACACAGCCATCTGGATGAACATGGAAATATCTACACCGCTATCTGTATAAACATGGAAATATCTACACCGCTACCTGTATAAACATGGAAATATCTACACCGCTACCTGTATAAACATGGAAATAACAGCACCGCTATCTGTATGAACATGGAAATATCTACAACGCTATCTCTATGAACATGGAAATATCTACACCGCTTTCTGTTTGAACATGGAAATATCTAAACCGCTATCTGCATGAAAATAGAAATATGTACACAGGTATCTGCATATATATGGAAATATCTACACAGCTACCTCTTTACACATGGAAATAACTACACCGCTATCTGTATGAACATGGAAATATCTTCACCGCCATCTGTATGAACATGGATATATCTACACAGCCATCTGGATGAACATGGAAATATCTACACCGCTATCTGTATGAACATGGAAATATCTACTCTGCTATCTGTGTAAACATGCATACATCTTCACCGCCATCTGTATAAACATGGAAATATCTACACTGCTATCTGCATGAACGTGGAAATATCTACACCGCTATCTGTTTGAACATGGAAATATCTACACCGCTATCTGCATGAAAATGGAAATATCTGCACAGCGATCTGCATATTCATGGAAATATCTACACAGCTATCTCTTTACACATGGAAATAACTACAGCGCTATCTCTATAAACATGCAAATATCTACACCACCACCTGTATAAACATGTAAATATCTGCACCACCATCTGTATGAAGATATAAATATCTACACCCCCATCTATATTAAGATGGAGATATCTACACCGCTATCTGTATAAACTTGGAAATATCTACACCGCTATATGTATAAACATGGAAATATCGACACCGCTATCTGTATAAACATGGAAATATCTACACCGCTACCTGTATAAACATGGAAATATCAGCACTGCTATCTGTTAGAACATGGGAATATCTACACCGCTATCTCTATGAACATGGAAATATCTACTCCGCTATCTGTATGAACATGGAAATAGCTACACCGCTATCTGTATGAACATGGAAATATCTACACCACTACCTGTATGAAAATGGAAATATCTACACCGCTATCTGTATGAACATGGATATATCTACACAGCCATCTGGATGAACATGGAAATATCTACACCGCTATCTGTATGAACATGGAAATATCTACACCGCTATCTGTGTAAATATGCCTACATCTTCACCGCAATCTGTATAAACATGGAAATATCTACACCTCTATCTGTATGAACATGGAAATATCTACACCGCTATCTGTTTGAACATGGAAATATCTACACCGCTTTCTGTGTAAACATGCATACATCTTCACCGCTATCTGTATAAACATGGAAATATCTACACTGCTATCTGTATGAACATGGAAATATCTACACCGCTATCTGTATGAACATGGAAATATCTACACCGCTATCTGTTTGAACATGGAAATATCTACACCGCTATATGCATGAAAATGGAAATATCTGCACTGCTATCTGCATATACATGGGAATATCTACACAGCTATCTCTTTACACATGGAAATAACTACACCGCTATCTGTATGAACATGGAAATATCTACACCGCCATATGTATGAACATGGAAATATATGCACCGCCAACTGTATGAACATATAAATAACTACACTGCTATCTGTATTAAGATGGAGATATCTACACCGCTATCTGAATAAACATGGAAATATCTACACCGCTATCTGTATAAACATGGAAATATCTACACCGCTATCTGTATAAACATGGAAATATCTACACCGCTACCTGTATAAACAAGGAAATATCAGCACCGCTATATGTATGAACATGGAAATATCTACACCGCTATCTGTATGAACATGGAAATAGCTACACCGCTATCTGTATGAACATGGAAATATCTACACCGCTATCTGTATGAACATGGAAATATCTACACCGCTATCTGTTTGAACATGGAAATATCTACACCGCTGTCTGCATGACAATGGAAATATCTACACAGCTATCTGCATATAGATGGAAATATCTACACAGCTACCTCTTTACACATGGAAATATGTACACCGCTATCCCTATAAACTTGGAAATATCTACACCGCCATCTGTATGCACATGGAAATATCTGCACGGCCATCTGTATAAACATATAAACATCTACACCGCCATCTGTATTAAGAAGGAGATATCTACACCGCTATCTGTATAAACATGGAAATATCTACTCCGCTACCAGTATAAACATGGAAATATCAGCACCGCTATCGGAATGAACATGGAAATATCTACACCACTATCTGTATGAACATGGAAATATCTACACCGCTATCTGTATGAACATGGAAATATCTTCACCGTCATCTGTATGAACATGGAAATATCTACGCCGCTATCTGTATGAACATGGAAATATCTACACCGCTATCTGTTTGAACATGGAAATATCTACACCGCTGTCTGCATGACAATGGAAATATCTACACAGCTATCTGCATATAGATGGAAATATCTACACAGCTACCTCTTTACACATGGAAATAAGTACACCGCTATCCCTATAAACTTGGAAATATCTACACCGCCATCTGTATGCACATGGAAATATCTGCACGGCCATCTGTATAAACATATAAACATCTACACCGCCATCTGTATTAAGAAGGAGATATCTACACCGCTATCTGTATAAACATGGAAATATCTACACCGCTACCTGTATAAACATGGAAATATCAGCACCGCTATCGGTATGAACATGGAAATATCTACAACACTATCTGTATGAACATGGAAATATCTACACCGCTATCTGTATGAACATGGAAATATCTTCACCGTCATCTGTATGAACATGGATATATCTACACAGCCATCTGTATGAACATGGAAATATCTACACCGCTATCTGTATGAAAATGGAAATATCTATACTGCTGTCTGTATGAACATGCAAATATCTTCACCGCCATATGTATGAACATGGATATGTCTACACAGCCATCTGTATGAACATGGAAATATCTACACCGCTATCTGTTTGAACATGGAAATATCTAAACCCCTATCTGCATGAAAATAGAAATATCTACACCGCTATCTGCATATACATGGAAATATCTACAAAGCTATCTCTATACACACAAAAATAACTGCACCACAATCTCTATAAACATGGAAATATCTACAGCGCCATCTGTATGAACATGGAAATATCTGCACCGCCATCTGTATGAACATATAAATATCTATACCGCCATCTGCTTTAAGATGGAGTTATCTTCACCGCTCTCTGTATAAACTTGGAAATATCTACACCGCTACCTGTATAAACATGGAAATATCAGCACCGCTATCTGTATGAACATGGAAATATCTACACCGCTGTCTCTATGAACATGGAAATATCTACACCGCTATCTGTTTAAACATGGAAATATCTAAACCGCTATCTGCATGAAAATGAAAATATCTACACAGCTATCTGCATATACATGGAAATATCTACACAGCTATCTCTTTACACATGGAAATAACTACACCGCTATCTGTATGAACATGGAAATATCTTCACTGCCATCTGTATGAACATGGATATATCTACACAGCCATCTGGATGAACATGGAAATATCTACACAGCTATCTGTATGAACATGGAAATATCTACACCACTATCTGTGTAAATATGCATATATCTTCACCGCAATCTGTATAAACATGGAAATATCTACACCGCTATCTGTATGAACATGGAAATATCTACACCGCTATCTGTATGAACATGGAATTATCTTCACCGCCATCTGTATGAACATGGATATATCTACACAGCCATCTGGATGAATATGGAAATATCTACACCGCTATCTGTATGAACATGGAAATATCTACACCGCTATCTGTTTGAACATGAAAACCTCTAAACCGCTATCTGCATGAGAATGGAAATATCCACACAGCTATCTGCATATACATGGAAATATCTACACAGCTATATCTTTACACATGGAAATAACTACACCGCTATCTGCATGAACATGGAAATATCTTCACCGCCATTTGTATGAACATGGATATATCTTCACAGCCTCCTGGATGAACATGGAAATATCTACACTGCTATCTGTATGAACTTGGAAATAACTGCACTGCTATCTGTATGAACATGGAAATACATAAACCGCTATCTGTATGAACATGGAAATAGCTACACCGCTATCTGTATGAACTTGGAAATATCTACACCGCTATCTGTATGGACATGGAAATATCTACACCGCTATCTGTAGGAACATGGAAATAACTTCACCGCCATCAGTATGAACATGGATATATCTACACAGCCATCTGTATGATCATGGAAATATCTACACCGCTATCTGTTTGAACATGGAAATATCTACACAGCTATCTGCATATACATGGAAATATCTATACAGCTATCTCTTTACACATGGAAATAACTACACCCCTATATAAACCTGGAAATATCTACACCGCCATCTGTATGAACATGGAAATATCTGCACCGCCATCTGTATGAACATATAAACATCTACACCGCCATCTGTATTAAGAAGGAGATATCTACAACGCTATCTGTATAAACATGGAAATATCTACACCGCTATCTGTATAAACATGGAAACATCTACACTGCTATCTGTATAAACATGGAAATATCTACACCGCTACCTGTATAAACATGGAAATATGAGCACCGCTATCGGTATGAACAAGGAAATATCTACACCGCTATCTGTATGAACATGGAAATATCTACAACGCTATCTGTGTAAACATGGAAATATCTTCACCGCCATCTGTTTGAACATGGATATGTCTACACAGCCATCTGGATGAACATGGAAATATCTACACCGCGATCTGTATGAACATGGAAATATCTACACCGCTATCTGTGTAAACATGCATACATCTTCACCGCTATCTGTATAAACATGGAAATATCTACACCGCTATCTGTATGAACATGGAAATATCTACACCACTATCTGTTTGAACATCTAAATATCTAAACCGCTATCTGCATGAAAATAGAAATATCTACACAGCTATCTGCATATACATGGAAATATCTACAAAGCTATCTCTATACACATGGAAATAACTACACCGCTATCTGTATAAACATGGAAATATCTACAGTGCCATCTGTATGAACATGGAAATATCTGCACCGCCATCTGTATGAAGATATAAATATCTACACCCCCATCTATATTAAGATGGAGATATCTACACCGCTATCTGTATAAACTTGGAAATATCTACACCGCTATATGTATAAACATGGAAATATCTACACCGCTATCTGTATAAACATGGAAATATCTACACCGCTATCTGTATGAACATGGATATATCTCCACAGCCATCTGGATGAACATGGAAATATCTACACCGCTATCTGTATGAACATGGAAATATCTACACCGCTATCTGTGTAAATATGCATACATCTTCACCTCAATCTGTATAAACATGGAAATATCTACACCGCTATCTGTGTGAACATGGAAATATCTACACCGCTATCTGTTTGAACATGGAAATATCTACACCGGTATCTGCATGAAAATGGAAATATCTACAGAGCTATCTGCATATACATAGAAATATCTACACAGCTATCTCTTTACACATGGAAATAACTACACCGCTATCTGTATGAACATGGAAATATCTACACCGCCATCTGTATGAACATGGAAATATCTGCACCGCCATCTGTATGAACATATAAATATCTACACCGCCATCTGTATTAAGATGGAGATATCTACACCGCTATTTGCATAAACATGGAAATATCTACACCGCTATCTATATAAACATGGAAATATCTACCCCGCTACCTGTATAAACATGGAAATATCAGCACCGCTATCTGTATGAACATGGAAATATCTACACCACTATCTGTATGAACATGGAAATATCTACACCGCTATCTGTATGAACATGGAATAATCTTCACCGCCATCAGTATAAACATGGATATATCTACACAGCCATCTGGATGAACATGGAAATATCTACACCGCTATCTGTATGAACATGGAAATAGCTACACAACTATCTGTATGAACATGGAAATATCTACACCGCTATCTGTATGAACATGGAAATATCTACACTGCTATCTGTATGAACAAGGAAATATCTACACCGCTATCTGTATGAACATGGATATATCTGCACAACCATCTGGATGAACATGGAAATATCTACACCGCTATCTGTATGAACATGGAAATAACTACACCGCTATCTGTATGAACATGGATATATCTACACAGCCATCTGGATGGACATGGAAATATCTACACCGCTATCTGTATGAACATGGAAATATCTACTCCGCTATCTGTGTAAACATGCATACATCTTCACCGCTATCTGTATAAACATGGAAATATCTACAACGCTATCTGTATGAACATGGAAATATCTACACCTCTGTTTGAACTTGGAAATATCTAAACCGCTATCTGCATGAAAATGGAAATATCTGCAGAGCTATCTGCATATACATGGAAATATCTACACAGCTATCTCTTTACCAATGGCAATAACTACACCGCTATCTGTATGAACATGGAAATATCTGCACCGCCATCTGTATGAACATATAAATATCTACACCGCCATCTGTATTAAGATGGAGATATCTACACCGCTATCTGTATGAACATGGATATGTCTACACAGCCATCTGGATGAACATGGAAATATCTACACCGCTATCTGTATGAACATGGAAATATATACACCGCTATCTGTATGAACATGGAAATATCTACACCGCTATCTGCATGTAGATGGAAACAACTACACCGCTATCTGTATGAACATGGAAATATATACACCGCTATCTGTATGAACATGGAAATATCTACACCGCTATCTGTTTGAACATGGAAATATCTACACCGCTGTCTGCAAGAAAATGGAAATATCTACACAGCTATCTGCATATACATGGAAATATCTACACAGCTATCTCTTTACACATGGAAAAAACTACACCGCTATCTCTAAAAACATGGAAATATCTACACCGCCATCTGTATGAACATGGAAATATCTTCACTGCCATCTGTATGAACATATAAATATCTACACCGCCATCTGTATTAAGGAGATATCTACACCGCTATCTGTATAAACATGGAAATATCTACACCACTATCTGTATAAACATGGAAATATCTACACCGCTATCTGTATAAAAATGGAAATATCAGCACCGCTATCTGTATGAACATGGAAATATCTACACCGCCATCTGTATGAACATGGAAATATCTGCACCGCCATATGTATGAACATATAAATATCTGCACCGCCATCTGTATTAAGAAGGAGATATCTACACCGCTATCTGTATAAACGTCGAAATATCTACACTGCTATCTGTATAAACATGGAAATATCTACACCGCTATTTGTATAAACATGGAAATATCTACACCGCTACGTGTATAAACATGGAAATATCAGCACCGCTATCAGTATGAAAATTGAAATATCTACACCGCTATCTGTATGAACATGGAAATATCTACACCGCTATCTGTATGAACATGGAAATAACTTCACCGCCAAAAGTATGAACATGGATATATCTACACAGCCATCTGTATGATCATGGAAATATCTACACCGCTATATGTATGAACATGGAAATATGTACACCGCTATCTGTATGAACATGGAAATATCTTCACCGCCATCTGTATGAACATGGATATGTCTACACAGCCATCTGGATGAACATGGAAATATGTACACCGCGATCTGTATGAATATGGAAATATCTGCACTGCCATCTGTATGAACATATAAATATCTACACCGTCATCTGTATTAAGATGGAGATATCTTCACCGCTATCTGTATGAACCTGGAAATATCTACACCGCTATATCAATGAACATGGAAATATCTACACCGCTATCTGTATGAACATGGATATATCTACACAGCCATCTGGATGAACATGGAAATATCTACACCGCTATCTGCATGAACATGGGAATATCTACACCGCTATTTGTGTAAACATGCATACATCTTCACCGCAATCTGCAAAAGCATGGAAATAGCTACACCGCTATCTGAATGAACATGGAAATATCTACAATGCTATCTGTTTGATCATGGAAATATCTAAACCGCTATCAGCATGAAAATGGAAATATCTACACCGCTATCTGCATATACATGGAAATATCTACACAGCTATCTCTTTACACATGGAAATAACTACACCGCTATCTGTATGAACATGGAAATATCTTCACCGCCATCTGTATGAACATGGATATATCTTCACAGCCTCCTGGATGAACATGGAAATAACTACACTGCTATCTGTATGAACATGGAAATATCTGCACTGCTATCTGTATGAACATGGAAATACATACACCGCTATCTGTATGAACATGGAAATAGCTACACCGCTATCTGTATGAACATGGAAATATCTACACCGCTATCTGTATGGACATGGAAATATCTTCACCGCCATCGGTATGAACATGGATATATCTACGCAGCCATCTGGATGAACATGGAAATATCTGCACCGCTATCTGTATGAACATGGAAATAACTACACCGCTATCTGTATGAACATGGATATATCTACACAGCCCTCTGTATGAACATGGAAATCTCCACACCGCTATCAGTGTAAACATGCATACATCTTCACCGCTGTCTGTAAAAACTTGGAAATATCTACACCGCTATCTGTATGAACATGGAAATATGTACACCGCTATCTGTTTGAAGATGGAAATATATACACCACTATCTGCATGAAAATGGAACTATCTACACAGCTATCTGCATATACATGGAAATATCTACACATCTATCTCTTTACACATGGAAATAACTACACCGCTATCTGTATGAACATAGAAATATCTACACCGCCATCTGTATGAACATGGAAATATCTGCACCGCCATCTGTATGAACATATAAATATCTACACCGCCATCTGTATTAAGATGGAGATATCTACACTGCTATCTGAATAAACATGGAAATATCTACACTGCTACCTGTATAAACATGGAAACATCAGCACCGCGA
This sequence comes from Gorilla gorilla gorilla, assembly GCF_029281585.2. Lineage (NCBI taxonomy): Eukaryota > Metazoa > Chordata > Mammalia > Primates > Hominidae > Gorilla > Gorilla gorilla. The sequence continues at coordinate 1,679,592 of NC_073248.2, forward strand.
TCTGCATAAACATGGAAATATCAGCACCGCTATCTGTATGAACATGGAAATATCTACACCGCTATCTGTATGAACATGGAAATATCTACACCGCTATCTGTTTGAACATGGAAATATCTACACCGCTATCTGTATGAAAATGGAAATATCTACAAAGCTATATGCATATACATGGAAATATCTACACAGCTATCTCTTTACACATGGAAATAACTACACCGCTATATCTATAAACATGGAAATATCTACACCGCCATCTGTATGAACATGGAAATATCTTCACTGCCATCTGTATGAACATATAAATATCAACACTGCCATCTGTATTAAGGAGATATCTACACCGCTATCTGTATAAACATGGAAATATCTACACCGCTATCTGTATAAACATGGAAATATCTACACCGCTATCTGTATAAAAATGGAAATGTCAGCACCGCTATCAATATGAACATGGAAATTTCTGCACCGCCATCTGTATGAACATGGAAATATCTACACCGCTATCTGTGTGAACATGGAGATATCTACACCGCTATCTGTATGAACATGGAAATATCTACACCGCCATCTGTATGAACATGGAAATACCAGCACCGCCATGTGTATGAACATATAAATATCTGCACCGCCATCTGTATTAAGAAGGAGATATCTACACCGCTATCTGTATAAACAAGGAAATATCTACACTGCTATCTGTATAAACATGGAAATATCTACACCGGTATCTGTATAAACATGGAAATATCTACACCGCTACCTGTATAAACATGGAAATATCAGCACCGCTATCAGTATTAACATGGAAATATCTACACCGCTATCTGTATGAACATGGAAATATCTACACCGCTATCTGTATGAACATGGGAATATCTTCACCGCCATCTGTATGAACATGGATATGTCTACACAGCCATCTGGATGAACATGGAAATATCAACACCGCCATCTGTATGAACATGGAAATATCTGCACTGCCATCTGTATGAACATATAAATATCTACACCGCCATCTGTATTAAGATGGAGATATCTTCACCGCTATCTGTATAAACTTGGAAATATCTATACCGCTATCTGTATAAACATGGAAATATCTACACCGCAATCTCAATGAACATGGAAATATCTACACCGCTATCTGTATGAACCTGGATATATCTACACAGCCATCTTGATGAACATGGAAATATCTACACCGCTATCTGCATGAACATGGAAATATCTACACCGCTATTTGTGTAAACATGCATACATCTTCACCGCAATCTGCAAAAGCATGGAAATAGCTACACCGCTATCTGAATGAACATGGAAATATCTACACCACTATCTGTTTGATCATGGAAATATCTAAACCGCTATCAGCATGAAAATGGAAATATCTACACCGCTATCTGCATATACATGGAAATATGTACACAGCTATCTCTTTACACATGGAAATAACTACACCGCTATCTGTATGAACGTGGAAATATCTACACAGCCATCTGTATGAACATGGAAATATCTGCACCGCCATCTGTATGAACATATAAATATCTACACCGCCATCTGTATTAAGAAGGAGATATCTACACAGCTATCTGTATAAACATGGATATATCTACACCGCTCTCTGTATAAACATGGAAATATCTACACTGCTACCTGTATAAACATGGAAATATCTTAACCGCTACCTGTATAAACATGGAAATAGCACCGCTATCTGTATGAACATGGAAATATCAGCCCCTCTATCTGTATGAACATGGAAATATCTACACCGCTATCTCTATAAACATGGAAATATCTACACCGCTATCTGTTTGATCATGGAAATATCTAAACCGCTATCTGCATGAAAATGGAAATATCCACACAGCTATCTGCATATACATGGAAATATCTACACAGCTATCTCTTTACACATGGAAATAACTACACCGCTATCTGTATGAACATGGAAATATCTACACCGCCATCTGTATGAACATGGATATATCTACACAGCCATCTGGATGAACATGGAAATATCTACACCGCTATCTGCATGAACATGGAAATATCTACACCGCTATTTGTGTAAACATGCATACATCTTCACCGCAATCTGCAAAAGCATGGAAATAGCTACACCCCTATCTGAATGAACATGGAAATATCTACACCGCTATCTGTTTGATCATGGAAATATCTAAACCGCTATCAGCATGAAAATGGAAATATCTACACCGCTATCTGCATATACATGGAAATAACTACACAGCTATCTCTTTACACATGGAAATAACTACACCGCTATCTGTATGAACGTGGAAATATCTACACAGCCATCTGTATGAACATGGAAATATCTGCACCGCCATCTGTATAAACATATAAATATCTACACCGCCATCTGTATTAAGAAGGAGATATCTACACCGCTATCTGTATAAACATCGAAATATCTACACTGCTATCTGTATAAACATGGATATATCTACACCGCTCTCTGTATAAACATGGAAATATCTACACTGCTACCTGTATAAACATGGAAATATCTAAACCGCTACCTGTATAAACATGGAAATAGCACCGCTATCTGTATGAACATGGAAATATCAGCCCCTCTATCTGTATGAACATGGAAATAACTACACCGCTATCTCTATAAACATGGAAATATCTACACCGCTATCTTATCATGGAAATCTCTAAACCGCTATCTGCATGAAAATGGAAATATCCACACAGCTATCTGCATATACATGGAAATATCTACACAGCTATCTCTTTACACATGGAAATAACTACACCGCTATCTGTATGAACATGGAAATATCTACACCGCTATCTGAACATGGAAATATCTACACCGCCATCTGTATGAACATGGAAATATCTGCACCGCCATCTCTATGAACATGGAAATATCTACACCGCTATCTGTATGAACATGGAAATAGCTACACCGCTATCTGTATGAACATGGAAATATCTACACCAGTACCTGTATGAACATGGAAATATCTACACCGCTATCTGTATGAACATGGATATATCTACTCAGCCATCTGGATGAACATGGAAATATCTACACCGCTATCTGTATGAACATGGAAATATCTACACCGCTATCTGTGTAAATATGCATACATCTTCACCGCAATCTGTATAAACATGGAAATATCTTCACCGCTATCTGAATGAACATGGAAATGTCTACACCGCTATCTATTTGAACATGGAAATATCTACACCGCTATCTGCATGAAAATGGAAATATCTACAGAGCTGTCTGCATATCCATGGAAATATCTACACAGCTATCTCCTTACACATGGAAATAACTACACCGCTATCTGTATGAACATGGAAATATCTACACCGCCATCTGTATGAACATGGAAATATCTGCACCGCCATCTGTATGAACATATAAATATCTACACGGCCATCTGTATTAAGATGGAGATATCTACACCGCTATCAGTATAAACATGGAAATATCTACACCGCTATCTGTATAAACATGGAAATATCAGCACCGCTATCTGTATGAACATGGAAATATCAGCCCCTCTATCTGTATGAACATGGAAATACCTACACCGCTATCTGTATGAACATGGAAGTATCTACACCGCTAGATGTATAAACATGGAATTATCTTCACTGCCATCTGTATGAACATGGATATGTCTACACAGCCATCTGGATGAACATGGAAATATCTACACCGCTATCTGTATGAACATGGAAATAGCTACACCGCTATCTGTATGAATATGGAAATATCTGCACCGCCATCTGTATGAACATATAAATATCTACACTGCCATCTGTATTAACATGGAGTTATGTACACCGCTATCTGTATAAACATGGAAATATCTACACCGCTATTTGTATAAACATGGAAATATCTACACCGCTATCTGTATAAACATGGAAATATCTACACCGCTACCTGTATAAACATGGAAATAACAGCACCGCTATCTGTATGAACATGGAAATATCTACACCGCTTTCTGTATGAACATGGAAATATCTACACCGCTATCTGTATGAACATGGAAATATCTACACCGCTATATGTATGAACATGGAAAAATCTACACCGCTATCTGTTTGAACATGGAAATATCTACACCGCTGTCTGCATGAAAATGGAAATATCTACACAGCTATCTGCATATACGTGGAAATATCTACACAGCTATCTCTTTACACATGGATATAACTACACCGCTATCTCTATAAACATGGAAATATCTACACCGCTATCTGTATGAACATGGAAATATCTGCACCGCCATCTGTATGAACATATAAATATCTACACCGCCATCTGTATTAAGAAGCAGATATCTACACCTCTATCTGTATTAACCTGGAAATATCTACACCGCTATCTGTATAAACATGGAAATATCTACACCGCTATCTGTATAAACATGGAAATATCTACACCGCTACCTGTATAAACATGGAAATATCAGCACAGCTATCTGTATGAACATGGAAATATCTACACCGCTATTTGTACGAACATTGAAATATCTACACCGCTATCTGTATGAACATGGAAATAGCTACACCGCTATCTGTATGAACATGGAAATATCTACACCACTATCTGTATGAATATGGAAATAACTACACCGCTATCTGTATGAACATGGATATATCTACAGAGCCATCTGGATGAACATGGAAATACCTACACCGCTATCTGTATGAACATGGATATATCTACACCGCTATCTGTGTAAACATGCATACATCTTCAGCGCTACCTGTATAAACATGGAAATATCTAAACCGCTATCTGTATGAACATGGAAATATCTACACCGATATCTGTTTGAACATGGAAATATGTAAACCGCTATCTGCATGAAAATGGAAATATCTACACAGCTATCTGCATATACATGGAAATATCTACACAGCTATCTCTTTACACATGGAAATAACTACACCGCTATCTGTATGAACATGGAAATATCTGCACCGCCATCTGCATGTACATAGAAATATCTACTCCGCCATCTGTATTAAGATGGAGATATCTACACCGCTATCTGTATAAACATGGAAATATCTACACCGCTATTTGTATAAACATGGAAATATCTACACCGCTACCTGTATAAATTTGGAAATATCAGCACCGCTATCTGTATGAACATGGAAATATCTACACCGCAATCTGTATGAACATGGAAATATCTACACCGCTATCTGTATGAACATGGATATATATACACCGCTATGTGTATGAACATGGAAAAATCTACACCGCTATCTGTTTGAACATGGAAATATCAACACCGCTGTCTGCATGAAAATGGAAATATCTACACAGCTATCTGCATATACATGGAAATATCTACAAAGCTATCTCTTTACACATGGAAATAACTACACCGCTATCTCTATAAACATGGAAATATCTACACCGCCATCTGTATGAACATGGAAATATCTTCACAGCCATCTGTATGAACATATAAATATGTACACCGCCATCTGTGTTAAGAAGGAGATATATACACCGCTATCTGTATAAACATGGAAATATCTATAACGCTATCTGTATAAACATGGAAATATCAGCACCGCTATCTGTATGAACATGGAAATATCTGCACCGCTATCTGTATGAACATGGAAATACCTACACCGCTATCTGTTGGAACATGTAAATATCTACACCGCTAACTGCATGAAAATGGAAATATCTACAAAGCTATCTGCATATACATGGAAATATATACACAGCTATCTCTTTACACATGGAAATAACTACACCGCTATATCTATAAACATGGAAATATTTACACCACCATCTGTATGAACATGGAAATATCTGCACCGCCATCTGTATGAACATATAAATATCTACACCGCCATCTGTATTAAGAAGGAGATATCTACACCGCTATCTGTATAAACATGGAAATATCTACACCACTGCCTGTATAAACATGGAAATATCAGCACCGCTATGTGTATGAACATGGAAATACCTACACCGCTACCTGTATGAACATGGAAATATCTACACCGCTATCTGTATGAACATGGAAATATCTACACCGCTATCTGTATGAACATGGAAATATCTACACCGCTATCTGTATGAACATGGAAATATTTACACTGCTATCTGTATGAACATGGATATAACTACACAGCCATCTGGATGAACATGGAAATATCTACACCGCTATCTGTATGAACATGGAAATATCTTCACCGCCATCTGTATGAACATGGATATGTCTACACAGCCATCTGTATGAACATGGAAATATCTACACCGCTATCTGTGTAAACATGCATACATCTTCACCACTATCTGTATAAACATGGAAATATCTACACCGCTATCTGTATGAACATGGAAATATCTACACCGCTCTCTCTATGAACATGGAAATATCTACACCGCTATCTGTTTGAACATGGAAATATCTAAAACGCTATCTGCATGAAAATGGAAATATCTACACAGCTTTCGGCATATACATGGAAATATCTACACAGCTATCTCTTTACACACGGAAATAACTACACCGCTATCTGTATGAACATGGAAATATCTTCACCGCCATCTGTATGAACATGGATATATCAACACAGCCATCTGGATGAACGTGGAAATATCTACACCGCTATCTGTATAAACATGCATACATCTTCACCGCTATCTGTATAAACATGGAAATATCTACACTGCTATCTGCATGAACATGGAAATATCTACACCGCTATCTGAACATGGAAATATCTACACCGCTATCTGCATGAAAATGGAAATATCTACACAGCGATCTGCATATACATGGAAATATCTACAAAGCTATCTCTTTACACATGGAAATCACTACAGCGCTATCTCTATATACATGCAAATATCTACACTGCCATCTGTATGAACATGGAAATATCTGCACCGACATCTGTATGAAGATATAAATATCTACACCCCAATCTATATTAAGATGCAGATATCTACACCGCTATATGTATAAACATGGAAATATCTACACGGCTATCTGTATAAAGATGGAAATTTCTACACCGCTCTCTGTATAAACATGGAAATATCTACACCGCTACCTGTATAAACATGGAAATATCAAGACCGCTATCTGTATGAACACGGAAATATCTGCACCGCTATCTCTATGAACATGGAAATATCTACACCGCTATCTGTATGAACATGGAAATAGCTACACCGCTATCTGTATGAACATGGAAGTATCTACACCAGTACCTGTATGAACATGGAAATATCTACACCGCTATCTGTATGAACATGGTTATATCTACACAGCCATCTGGATGAACATGGAAATATCTACACCGCTATATGTATGAACATGGAAAAATCTACACCGCTATCTGTTTGAACATGGAAATATCTACACCGCTGTCTGCATGAAAATGGAAATATCTTCACAGCTATCTGCATATACATGGAAATATCTACACAGCTATCTATTTACACATGGATATAACTACACCGCTATCTCTATAAACATGGAAATATCTACACCGCTATCTGTATGAACATGGAAATATCTGCACCGCCATCTGTATGAACATATAAATATCTACACCGCCATCTGTATTAAGAAGCAGATATCTACACCTCTATCTGTATTAACCTGGAAATATCTACACCGCTATCTGTATAAACATGGAAATATCTACACCGCTATCTGTATAAACATGGAAATATCTACACCGCTACCTGTATAAACATGGAAATATCAGCACAGCTATCTGTATGAACATGGAAATATCTACACCGCTATCTGTACGAACATGGAAATATCTACACCGCTCTCTGTATGAACATGGAAATAGCTACACCGCTATCTGTATGAACATGGAAATATCTACACCACTATCTGTATGAATATGGAAATAACTACACCGCTATCTGTATGAACATGGATATATCTACACAGCCATCTGGATGAACATGGAAATACCTACACCGCTATCTGTATGAACATGGATATATCTACACCGCTATCTGTGTAAACATGCATACATCTTCAGCGCTACCTGTATAAACATGGAAATATCTAAACCGCTATCTGTATGAACATGGAAATATCTACACCGATATCTGTTTGAACATGGAAATATGTAAACCGCTATCTGCATGAAAATGGAAATATCTACACAGCTATCTGCATATACATGGAAATATCTACACAGCTATCTCTTTACACATGGAAATAACTACACCGCTATCTGTATGAACATGGAAATATCTGCACCGCCATCTGCATGTACATAGAAATATCTACTCCGCCATCTGTATTAAGATGGAGATATCTACACCGCTATCTGTATAAACATGGAAATATCTACACCGCTATTTGTATAAACATGGAAATATCTACACCGCTACCTGTATAAACTTGGAAATATCAGCACCGCTATCTGTATGAACATGGAAATATCTACACCGCAATCTGTATGAACATGGAAATATCTACACCGCTATCTGTATGAACATGGATATATATACACCGCTATCTGTATGAACATGGAAAAATCTACACCGCTATCTGTTTGAACATGGAAATATCTACACCGCTGTCTGCATGAAAATGGAAATATCTACACAGCTATCTGCATATACATGGAAATATCTACAAAGCTATCTCTTTACACATGGAAATAACTACACCGCTATCTCTATAAACATGGAAATATCTACACCGCCATCTGTATGAACATGGAAATATCTTCACAGCCATCTGTATGAACATATAAATATGTACACCGCCATCTGTGTTAAGAAGGAGATATCTACACCGCTATCTGTATAAACATGGAAATATCTACAACGCTATCTGTATAAACATGGAAATATCAGCACCGCTATCTGTATGAACATGGAAATATCTGCACCGCTATCTGTATGAACATGGAAATATCTACACCGCTATCTGTATGAACATGGAAATATATTCACCGCCATCTGTATGAACATGGATATATCTACACAGCCAACTGTATGAACATGGAAATATCTACACCGCTATCTGTATGAACATGGAAATATCTACACCACTATCTGTATTAACATGGAAATATCATCACTGCCATCTTTATGAACATGGATATGTCTACACAGCCATCTGGATGAACATGGAAATATCTACACCGCGATCTGTATGAATATGGAAATATCTACACCGCTATCTGTGTAATCTTGCATACGTTTCACCGCTATCTGTATAAACATGGAAATATCTACACCGCTATCTGTATGAACATGGAAATATCTACACCGCTATCTGTTTGAACATGGAAATATCTAAACCGCTATCTGCATGAAAATAGAAATATCTACACAGCTATCTGCATATACATGGAAATATCTACAAACCTATCTCTTTGCACATGGAAATAACTAAACCGCTATCTCTATAAACATGGAAATATCTACACCGCCATCTGTATGAACATGGAAATATCTGCACTGCCATCTGTATGAACATATAAATATCTACACCGCCATCTGTATTAAGATGGAGATATCTTCACCGTTATCTGTATAAACTTGGAAATATCTACACCGCTATCTTTGTAAACCTGGAAATATCTACACCGCTATCTGTATAAACATGGAAATATCTACACCGCTACTTGTATAAACATGGAAATATCAGCACCGCTATCTGTATGAACATGGAAATATCTACACCGCTATCTCTATGAACATGGAATTATCTACACCGCTATCTGCATGAACATGGAAATAGCTACACCGCTATCTGTACGAACATGGAAATATCTACACTTCTATCTGTATGAACATGGAAATATCTACACCGCTATCTGTATGAACATGGATATATCTACACAGCCATCTGGATGAACATGGAAATATCTACACCGCTATCTGCATGAACATGAAATATCTACACCGCTATCTGTGTAAACATGCATACATCTTCACTGCAATCTGTATAAGCATGGAAATATCTACAACGCTATCTGTATGAACATGGAAATATCTACACCGCTATCTGTTTGAAGATGGAAATATCTAAACCGCTATCAGCATGAAAATAGAAATATCTACACAGCTATCTGCATATACATGGAAATATCTACACAGCTATCTCTTTACACATGGAAATAACTACACCGCTATCTGTATGAACATGGAAATATCTACACCGCCATCGGTATGAACATGGAAATATCTGCACCGCCATCTGAATAAACATATAAAAATCTGCCACGCCATCTGTATTAAGATGGAGATATCTACACCGCTATCTGTATAAACATGGAAATATCCACACCGCTATCTGTATAAACATGGAAATATCTACCCTGCTACCAGTATAAACATGGAAATATCTACACCACTACCTGTATAAACATGGAAATATCAGCGCCGCTAACTGTATGAACATGGAAATATCAGCCCCTCTATCTGTATGAACATGGAAATATCTACACCGCTATCTGTATAAACATGGAAATATCTACACTGCTATCTGTATAAAAATGGAAATATCAGCACCGCTATCAGTATGAACATGGAAATATCTGCACCGCCATCTGTATGAACATGGAAATATCTACACCGCTATCTGTGTGAACATGGAGATATCTACACCGCTATCTGTATGAACATGGAAATACCTACACCGACATCTGTATGAACATGGAAATATCTGCACCGCCATGTGTACGAACATATAAATATCTGCACCGCCATCTGTATTAAGGAGATATCTACACCGCTATCTGTATAAACATCGAAATATCTACACTGCTATCTGTATAAACATGGAAATATCTACACCGCTATCTGTATAAACATGGAAATATCAGCACCGCTATCAGTATGAACATGGAAATATCTACACCGCTATCTGTATGAACATGGAAATATCTACACAGCTATCTGTATGAACATGGAAATAACTTCACCGCCATCAGTATGAACATGGATATATCTACACAGTCATCTGTATGATCATGGAAATATCTACACCGCTATATGTATGAACATGGAAATATCTACACCGCTATCTGTATGAACATGGAAATATCTTCACCGCCATCTGTATGAACATGGATATGTCTACACAGCCATCTGGATGAACATGGAAATGTCTACACCGCGATCTGTATGAATATGGAAATATCTGCACTGCCATCTGTATGAACATATAAATATCTACACCGCCATCTGTATTAAGATGGAGATATCTTCACCGCTATCTGTATAAACTTGGAAATATCTACACCGCTATCTGTATAAACATGGAAATACATACACCGCTACCTGTATAAACATGGAAATATCAGCACTGCTATCTGTATGAACCTGGAAATATCTACACCGCTATGTCAATGAACATGGAAATATCTACACCGCTATCTGTATGAACATGGATATATCTACACAGCCATCTGGATGAACATGGAAATATCTACACCGCTATCTGCATGAACATGGAAATATCTACACCGCTATTTGTGTAAACATGCATACATCTTCACCGCAATCTGCAAAAGCATGGAAATAGCTACACCGCTATCTGAATGAACATGGAAATATCTACAACGCCATCTGTTTGATCATGGAAATATCTAAACCGCTATCAGAATGAAAATGGAAATATCTACACCGCTATCTGCATATACATGGAAATATATACACAGCTATCTCTTTACACTTGGAAATAACTACACCGCTATCTGTAAGAACATGGAAATATCTAAACAGCCATCTGTATGAACACGGAAATATCTGCACCGCCATCTGTATGAACATATAAATATCTACACCGCCATCTGTATTAAGAAGGAGATATCTACAACGCTATCTGTATAAACATGGATATATCTACACCGCTCTCTGTAAAAACATGGAAATATCTACACTGCTACCTGTATAAACATGGAAATATCTAAACAGCTACCTGTATAAAAATGGAAATATCAGCACCGCTATCTGTATGAACATGGAAATATCAGCCCCTCTATCTGTATGAACATGGAAATATCTACACCGCTATCTCTATGAACATGGAAATATCTACACCGCTATCTGTTTGAACATGAAAACCTCTAAACCGCTATCTGCATGAAAATGGAAATATCCACACAGCTATCTGCATATACATGGAAATATCTACACAGCTATATCTTTACACATGGAAATAACTACACCGCTATCTGCATGAACATGGAAATATCTTCACCGCCATCTGTATGAACATGGATATATCTTCACAGCCTCCTGGATGAACATGGAAATATCTACACTGCTATCTGTATGAACATGGAAATACCTGCACTGCTATCTGTATGAACATGGAAATACATAAACCGCTATCTGTATGAACATGGAAATAGCTACACCGCTATCTGTATGAACTTGGAAATATCTACACCGCTATCTGTATGGACATGGAAATATCTACACCGCTATCTGTAGGAACATGGAAATAACTTCACCGCCATCAGTATGAACATGGATATATCTACACAGCCATCTGTATGATCATGGAAATATCTACACCGCTATCTGTTTGAACATGGAAATATCTACACCGCTGTCTGCATGAAAATGGAAATATCTACACAGCTATCTACATATACATGGAAATATCTACACAGCTATCTCTTTACACATGGAAATAACTACACCCCTATATAAACCTGGAAATATCTACACCGCCATCTGTATGAACATGGAAATATCTGCACCGCCATCTGTATGAACATATAAACATCTACACCGCCATCTGTATTAAGAAGGAGATATCTACAACGCTATCTGTATAAACATGGAAATATCTATACCGCTATCTGTATAAACATGGAAACATCTACACCGCTATCTGTATAAACATGGAAATATCTACACCGCTACCTGTATAAACATGGAAATATGAGCACCGCTATCGGTATGAACATGGAAATATCTACACCGCTAACTGTATGAACATGGAAATATCTACAACGCTATCTGTGTAAACATGGAAATATCTTCACCGCCATCTGTTTGAACATGGATATGTCTACACAGCCATCTGGATGAACATGGAAATATCTACACCGCTATCTGTGTAAACATGCATACATCTTCACCGCTATCTGTATAAACATGGAAATATCTACACCGCTATCTGTATGAACATGGAAATATCTACAGCACTATCTGTTTGAACATCTAAATATCTAAACCGCTATCTGCATGAAAATAGAAATATCTACACAGCTATCTGCATATACATGGAAATATCTACAAAGCTATCTCTATACACATGGAAATAACTACACCGCTATCTCTATAAACATGGAAATATCTACAGTACCATCTGTATGAACATGGAAATATCTGCACCGCCATCTGTATGAAGATATAAATATCTACACCCCCATCTATATTAAGATGGAGATATCTACACCGCTATCTGTATAAACTTGGAAATATCTACACCGCTATATGTATAAACATGGAAATATCTACACCGCTATCTGTATAAACATGGAAATATCTACACCGCTATCTGTATGAACATGGATATATCTCCACAGCCATCTGGATGAACATGGAAATATCTACACCGCTATCTGTATGAACATGGAAATATCTACACCGCTATCTGTGTAAATATGCATACATCTTCACCGCAATCTGTATAAACATGGAAATATCTACACCGCTATCTGTGTGAACATGGAAATATCTACACCGCTATCTGTTTGAACATGGAAATATCTACACCGGTATCTGCATGAAAATGGAAATATCTACAGAGATATCTGCATATACATAGAAATATCTACACAGCTATCTCTTTACACATGGAAATAATTACACCGCTATCTGTATGAACATGGAAATATCTACACCGCCATCTGTATGAACATGGAAATATCTGCACCGCCATCTGTATGAACATATAAATATCTACACAGCCATCTGTATTAAGATGGAGATATCTACACCGCTATTTGCATAAACATGGAAATATCTACACCGCTATCTATATAAACATGGAAATATCTACCCCGCTACCTGTATAAACATGGAAATATCAGCACCGCTATCAGTATGAACATGGAAATATCTACACCACTATCTGTATGAACATGGAAATATCTACACCGCTATCTGTATGAACATGGAATAATCTTCACCGCCATCTGTATGAACATGGATATATCTACACAGCCATCTGGATGAACATGGAAATATCTACACCGCTATCTGTATGAACATGGAAATAGCTACACAGCTATCTGTATGAACATGGAAATATCTACACCGCTATCTGTATGAACATGGAAATATCTACACTGCTATCTGTATGAACATGGAAATATCTACACCGCTATCTGTATGAACATGGATATATCTGCACAACCATCTGGATGAACATGGAAATATCTACACCGCTATCTGTATGAACGTGGAAATAGCTACACCGCTATCTGTTTGAACATGGAAATATCTAAACTGCTATCTGCATGAAAATGGAAATATCTACACAGCTATCTGCATATTCCTGGAAATATCTGCACAGCTATCTCTTTACACATGGAAATAACTACACCGCTATCTGTATGAACATGGAAATATCTGCACAGCCATCTGTATGAACATATAAACATCTACACCGCCATCTGTATTAAGATGGAGATATCTACACCGCTATCTGTATAAACATGGAAATGTCTACACCGCTATCTGTATAAACATGGAAATATCAGCACCGCTATCTGTATGAACATGGAAATATCAGCCCCTCTATCTGTATGAACATGGAAATATCTACACCGCTATCTGTATGAACATGGAAATATCTACACCGCTATCTGTATGAACATGGAAATATCTACACCGCTAGATGTATGAACATGGAATTATCTTCACCGCCATCTGTGTGAACATGGATATGTCTACACAGCCATCTGGAGGAACATGGAAATATCTACACCGCTATCTGTATGAACATGGAAATAGCTACTCCGCTATCTGTATGAACATGGAAATATCTGCACCGCCATCTGTATGAACTTATAAATATCTACACCGCCATCTGTTTTAAGATGGAGATATCTACACCGCTATCTGTATAAACATGGAAATATCTACACCGCTATCTGTATAAACATGGAAATATCTACACCGCTATATGTATGAGCATGGAAATATCTACACCGCTATCTGTTTGAACATGGAAATATCTACACCTCTGTCTGCATGAAAATGTAAACATCTACACAGAAATCTGTATATACATGGAAATATCTACACAGCTATCTCTTTACACATGGAAATAACTACACCACTATCTCTAAAAACATGGAAATATCTACACCGCCATCTGTATGAACATGGAAATATCTGCACCGCCATCTGTATGAACATATAAATATATACACCGACATCTGTATTAAGTAGGAGATATCTGCAACGCTATCTGTATAAACCTGGAAGTATCTACACCGCTATCTGTATAAACATGGAAATATCTACCCTGCTATCTGTATAAACATGGAAATATCTACACCGCTACCTGTATAAACATGGAAATAGCACAGCTATCTGTATGAACATGGAAATATCTACACCGCTATCTGTACGAACATGGAAATATATACACCGCTGTCTGTATGAACAAGGAAATAGCTACACCGCTATCTGAACATGGAAATATCTACACCACTATCTGTATGAACATGGAAATAACTACACCGCTATCTGTATGAACATGGATATATCTACACAGCCATCTGGATGGACATGGAAATATCTACACCGCTATCTGTATGAACATGGAAATATCTACACCGCTATCTGTGTAAACATGCATACATCTTCACCGCTATCTGTATAAACATGGAAATATCTACAACGCTATCTGTATGAACATGGAAATATCTACACCTCTGTTTGAACTTGGAAATATCTAAACCGCTATCTGCATGAAAATGGAAATATCTACAGAGCTATCTGCATATACATGGAAATATCTACACAGCTATCTCTTTACCAATGGCAATAACTACACCGCTATCTGTATG
The DNA here is from genome assembly GCF_029281585.2 of Gorilla gorilla gorilla. Classification (NCBI taxonomy): domain Eukaryota; kingdom Metazoa; phylum Chordata; class Mammalia; order Primates; family Hominidae; genus Gorilla; species Gorilla gorilla. Next base: position 1,695,687 of record NC_073248.2, read on the forward strand.
AACATGGAAATATCTGCACCGCCATCTGTATGAACATATAAATATCTACACCGCCATCTGTATTAAGATGGATATATCTACACTGCTATCTGTATGAACATGGATATGTCTACACAGCCATCTGGATGAACATGGAAATATCTACACCGCTATCTGTATGAACATGGAAATATATACACCGCTATCTGTATGAACATGGAAATATCTACACCGCTATCTGCATGAACATGGAAACAACTACACCGCTATCTGTATGAACATGGAAATATATACACCGCTATCTGTATGAACATGGAAATATCTACACCGCTATCTGTTTGAACATGGAAATATCTACACCGCTGTCTGCAAGAAAATGGAAATATCTACACAGCTATCTGCATATACATGGAAATATCTACACAGCTATCTCTTTACACATGGAAAAAACTACACCGCTATCTCTAAAAACATGGAAATATCTACACCGCCATCTGTATGAACATGGAAATATCTTCACTGCCATCTGTATGAACATATAAATATCTACACCGCCATCTGTATTAAGGAGATATCTACACCGCTATCTGTATAAACATGGAAATATCTACACCACTATCTGTATAAACATGGAAATATCTACACTGCTATCTGTATAAAAATGGAAATATCAGCACCGCTATCTGTATGAACATGGAAATATCTACACCGCCATCTGTATGAACATGGAAATATCTTCACCGCCATATGTATGAACATATAAATATCTGCACCGCCATCTGTATTAAGGAGATATCTACACCGCTATCTGTATAAACATCGAAATATCTACACTGCTATCTGTATAAACATGGAAATATCTACACCGCTATCTGTATAAACATGGAAATATCTACACCGCTACGTGTATAAAGATGGAAATATCAGCACCGCTATCAGTATGAAAATTGAAATATCTACACCGCTATCTGTATGAACATGGAAATATCTACACCGCTATCCGTATGAACATGGAAATAACTTCACCGCCAAAAGTATGAACATGGATATATCTACACAGCCATCTGTATGATCATGGAAATATCTACACCGCTACATGTATGAACATGGAAATATGTACACCGCTCTCTGTATGAACACGGAAATATCTTCACCGCCATCTGTATGAACATGTATATGTCTACACAGACATCTGGATGAACATGGAAATATGTACACCGCGATCTGTATGAATATGGAAATATCTGCACTGCCATCTGTATGAACATATAAATATCTACACCGTCATCTGTATTAAGATGGAGATATCTTCACCGCTATCTGTATGAACCTGGAAATATCTACACCGCTATATCAATGAACATGGAAATATCTACACCGCTATCTGTATGAACATGGATATATCTACACAGCCATCTGGATGAACATGGAAATATCTACACCGCTATCTGCATGAACATGGGAATATCTACACCGCTATTTGTGTAAACATGCATACATCTCCACCGCAATCTGCAAAAGCATGGAAATAGCTACACCGCTATCTGAATGAACATGGAAATATCTACAACGCTATCTGTTTGATCATGGAAATATCTAAACCGCTATCAGCATGAAAATGGAAATATCTACACCGCTATCTGCATATACATGGAAATATCTACACAGCTATCTCTTTACACATGGAAATAACTACACCGCTATCTGTATGAACATGGAAATATCTAAACAGCCATCTGTATGAACACGGAAATATCTGCACCGCCATCTGTATGAACATATGAATATCTACACCGCCATCTGTATTAAGAAGGAGATATCTACACCGCTATCTGTATAAACATGGATATATCTACACCGCTCTCTGTATAAACATGGAAATATCTACACTGCGACCTGTATAAACATGGAAATATCTAATCCGCTACCAGTATAAAAATGGAAATATCAGCACCGCTATCTGTATGAACATGGAAATATCTACACCGCCATCTGTATGAACATGGAAATATCTGCACCGCCATATGTATGAACATATAAATATCTGCACCGCCATCTGTATTAAGAAGGAGATATCTACACCGCTATCTGTATAAACATTGAAATATCTACACTGCTATCAGTATAAACATGGAAATATCTACACCGCTATCTGTATAAACATGGAAATATCTACACCGCTACGTGTATAAACATGGAAATATCAGCACCGCTATCAGTATGAAAATTGATGTATCTACACCGCTATCTGTATGAACATGGAAATATCTACACCGCTATCTGTATGAACATGGAAATAACTTCACCGCCAAAAGTATGAACATGGATATATCTACACAGCCATCTGTATGATCATGGAAATATCTACACCGCTACATGTATGAACATGGAAATATGTACACCGCTCTCTGTATGAACATGGAAATATCTTCACCGCCATCTGTATGAACATGGATATGTCTACACAGCCATCTGGATGAACATGGAAATATGTACACCGCGATCTGTATGAATATGGAAATATCTGCACTGCCATCTGTATGAACATATAAATATCTACACCGTCATCTGTATTAAGATGGAGATATCTTCACCGCTATCTGTATGAACCTGGAAATATCTACACCGCTATATCAATGAACATGGAAATATCTACACCGCTATCTGTATGAACATGGATATATCTACACAGCCATCTGGATGAACATGGAAATATCTACACCGCTATCTGCATGAACATGGGAATATCTACACCGCTATTTGTGTAAACATGCATACATCTCCACCGCAATCTGCAAAAGCATGGAAATAGCTACACCGCTATCTGAATGAACATGGAAATATCTACAACGCTATCTGTTTGATCATGGAAATATCTAAACCGCTATCAGCATGAAAATGGAAATATCTGCACCGCTATCTGCATATACATGGAAATATCTACACAGCTATCTCTTTACACATGGAAATAACTACACCGCTATCTGTATGAACATGGAAATATCTAAACAGCCATCTGTATGAACACGGAAATATCTGCACCGCCATCTGTATGAACATATGAATATCTACACCGCCATCTGTATTAAGAAGGAGATATCTACACCGCTATCTGTATAAACATGGATATATCTACACCGCTCTCTGTATAAACATGGAAATATCTACACTGCGACCTGTATAAACATGGAAATATCTAATCCGCTACCAGTATAAACATGGAAATATCAGCACCGCTATCTGTATGAACATGGAAATATCAGCCCCTCTATCTGTTTGAACATGGAAATATCTACACCGCTATCTCTATGAACATGGAAATATCTACACCGCTATCTGTTTGAACATGAAAATCTCTAAACCGCTATCTGCATGAAAATGGAAATATCCACACAGCTATCTGCATATACATGGAAATATCTACACAGCTATCTCTTTACACATGGAAATAACTACACCGCTATCTGTATGAACATGGAAATATCTTCACCGCCATCTGTATGAACATGGATATATCTTCACAGCCTCCTGGATGAACATGGAAATATCTACACTGCTATCTGTATGAACATGGAAATATCTGCACTGCTATCTGTATGAACATGGAAATACATACACCGCTATCTGTATGAACATGGAAATAGCTACACCGCTATCTGTATGAACATGGAAATATCTACACCGCTATCTGTATGGACATGGAAATATCTTCACCGCCATCGGTATGAAAATGGATATATCTACGCAGCCATCTGGATGAACATGGAAATATCTGCACCGCTATCTGTATGAACATGGAAATATCTACACCGCTATCTGTATGAACATGGATATATCTACACAGCCCTCTGTATGAACATGGAAATCCCCACACCGCTATCTGTGTAAACATGCATACATCTTCACCGCTGTCTGTAAAAACTTGGAAATATCTACACCGCTATCTGTATGAACATGGAAATATGTACACCGCTATCTGTTTGAAGATGGAAATATATACACCACTGTCTGCATGAAAATGGAACTATCTACACAGCTATCTGCATATACATGGAAATATCTACACATCTATCTCTTTACACATGGAAATAACTACACCGCTATCTGTATGAACATGGAAATATCTACACCGCCATCTGTATGAACATGGAAATATCTGAACCGCCATCTGTATGAACATATAAATATCTACACCGCCATCAGTATTAAGATGGAGATATCTACACTGCTATCTGAATAAACATGGAAATATCTACACTGCTACCTGTATAAACATGGAAACCTCAGCACCGCTATCTGCATAAACATGGAAATATCAGCACCGCTATCTGTATGAACATGGAAATATCTACACCGCTATCTGTATGAACATGGAAATATCTACACCGCTATCTGTATGAACATGGAAATATCTACACCGTATCTGTATGAACATGGAAATATCTACACCGCTATCTGTTTGAACATGGAAATATCTTCACCGCTATCTGTATGAAAATGGAAATATCTACAAAGCTATCTGCATATACATGGAAATATCTACACAGCTATCTCTTTACACATGGAAATAACTACACCGCTATATCTATAAACATGGAAATATCTACACCGCCATCTGTATGAACATGGAAATATCTTCACTGCCATCTGTATGAACATATAAATATCAACACTGCCATCTGTATTAAGGAGATAACTACACCGCTATCTGTATAAACATGGAAATATCTACACCGCTATCTGTATAAACATGGAAATATCTACACCGCTATCTGTATAAAAATGGAAATGTCAGCACCGCTATCAATATGAACATGGAAATTTCTGCACCGCCATCTGTATGAACATGGAAATATCTACACCGCTATCAGTGTGAACATGGAGATATCTACACCGCTATCTGTATGAACATGGAAATATCTACACCGCTATCTGTATGAACATGGAAATATCAGCACCGCCATGTGTATGAACATATAAATATCTGCACCGCCATCTGTATTAAGAAGGAGATATCTACACCGCTATCTGTATAAACAAGGAAATATGTACACTGCTATCTGTATAAACATGGAAATATCTACACCGGTATCTGTATAAACATGGAAATATCTACACCGCTACCTGTATAAACATGGAAATATCACCACCGCTATCAGTATGAACATGGAAATATCTACACTGCTATCTGTATGAACATGGAAATATCTACACCGCTATCTGTATGAACATGGGAATATCTTCACCGCCATCTGTATGAACATGGATATGTCTACACAGCCATCTGGATGAACATGGAAATATCAACACCGCCATCTGTATGAACATGGAAATATCTGCACTGCCATCTGTATGAACATATAAATATCTACACCGCCATCTGTATTAAGATGGAGATATCTTCACCGCTATCTGTATAAACTTGGAAATATCTATACCGCTATCTGTATAAACATGGAAATATCTACACCACAATCTCAATGAAAATGGAAATATCTACACCGCTATCTGTATGAACATGGATATATCTAAACAGCCATCTGGATGAACATGGAAATATCTACACCGCTATCTGCATGAACATGGAAATATCTACACCGCTATTTGTGTAAACATGCATACATCTTCACCGCAATCTGCAAAAGCATGGAAATAGCTACACCGCTATCTGAATGAACATGGAAATATCTACACCGCTATCTGTTTGATCATGGAAATATCTAAACCGCTATCAGCATGAAAATGGAAATATCTACACCGCTATCTGCATATACATGGAAATATCTACACAGCTATCTCTTTACACATGGAAATAACTACACCGCTATCTGTATGAACGTGGAAATATCTACACAGCCATCTGTATGAAGATGGAAATATCTGCACCGCCATCTGTATGAACATATAAATATCTACACCGCCATCTGTATTAAGAAGGAGATATCTACACAGCTATCTGTATAAACATGGATATATCTACACCGCTCTCTGTATAAACATGGAATTATCTACACTGCTACCTGCATAAACATGGAAATATCTAAACCGCTACCTGTATAAACATGGAAATAGCACCGCTATCTGTATGAACATGGAAATATCAGCCCCTCTATCTGTATGAACATGGAAATATCTAAACCGCTATCTCTATAAACATGGAAATATCTACACCGCTATCTGTTTGATCATGGAAATATCTAAACCGCTATCTGCATGAAAATGGAAATATCCACACAGCTATCTGCATATACATGGAAATACCTACACAGCTATCTCTTTACACATGGAAATAACTACACCGCTATCTGTATGAACATGGAAACATCTACACCGCTATCTGTATGAACATGGATATATCTACACAGCCATCTGGATGAACATGGAAATATCTACACCGCTATCTGCATGAACATGGAAACATCAACACCGCTATTTGTGTAAACATGCATACATCTTCACCGCAATCTGCAAAAGCATGGAAATAGCTACACCACTATCTGAATGAACATGGAAATATCTACACCGCTATCTGTTTGATCATGGAAATATCTAAACCGCTATCAGCATGAAAATGCAAATATCTACACCGCTATCTGCATATACATGGAAATATCTACACAGCTATCTCTTTACACATGGAAATAACTACACCGCTATCTGTATGAACATGGAAATATCTACACCGCTATCTGTATGAACATAGAAAAATCTACATCGCTACCTGTATGAACATGGAAATATCTACACCGCTATCTGTATGAACATGGAAATATCTACACCGCTATCTGTATGAACATGGAAATATCTACACCGCTATCTGAACATGGAAATATCTACACCGCCATCTGTATGAACATGGAAATATCTGCACCGCCATCTGTATGAACATATAAATATCTACACCAACATCTGTATTAAGATGGAGATATCTATACCGCTATCTGAATAAACATGGAAATATCTACACCGCTATCTGTTTTAACATGGAAATATCTACACCGCTATCTGTATAAACATGGAAATATCTACAACGCTACCTGTATAAACATGGAAATATCAGCACCGCTATCTGTATGAACATGGAAATATCTACACCGTTATCTGTATGAACATGGAAATATCTACACCGCTATCTGTATGAACATGGAAATATCTACAAAGCTATCTGAATGAACATGGAAATACCTACACCGCTATCTGTTTGAACATGTAAATATCTACACCGCTAACTGCATGAAAATGGAAATATCTACAAAGCTATCTGCATATACATGGAAATATATACACAGCTATCTCTTTACACATGGAAATAACTACACCGCTATATCTATAAACATGGAAATATTTACACCACCATCTTTATGAACATGGAAATATCTGCACCGCCATCTGTATGAACATACAAATATCTACACCGCCATCTGTATTAAGAAGGAGATATCTACACCGCTATCTGTATAAACATGGAAATATTTATACCACTGCCTGTATAAACATGGAAATATCAGCACCGCTATGTGTATGAACATGGAAATATCTACACCGCTACCTGTATGAACATGGAAATATCTACACCGCTATCTGTATGAACATGGAAATATCTACACCGCTATCTGTATGAACATGGAAATATCTACACTGCTATCTGTATGAACATGGAAATATCTACACCGCTATCTGTATGAACATGGAAATATCTTCACCGCCATCTGTATGAACATGGATATGTCTACACAGCCATCTGTATGAACATGGAAATATCTACACCGCTATCTGTGTAAACATGCATACATCTTCACCACTATCTGTATAAACATGGAAATATCTACACCGCTATCTGTATGAACATGGAAATATCTACACCGCTCTCTCTATGAACATGGAAATATCTACACCGCTATCTGTTTGAACATGGAAATATCTAAAACGCTATCTGCATGAAAATGGAAATATCTACACAGCTATCTGCATATACATGGAAATATCTACACAGCTATCTCTTTACACACGGAAATAACTACACCGCTATCTGTATGAACATGGAAATATCTTCACCGCCATCTGTATGAACATGGATATATCAACACAGCCATCTGGATGAACGTGGAAATATCTACACCGCTATCTGTATAAACATGCATACATCTTCACCGCTATCTGTATAAACATGGAAATATCTACACTGCTATCTGCATGAACATGGAAATATCTACACCGCTATCTGAACATGGAAATATCTACACCGCTATCTGCATGAAAATGGAAATATCTACACAGCGATCTGCATATACATGGAAATATCTACAAAGCTATCTCTTTACACATGGAAATCACTACAGCGCTATCTCTATATACATGCAAATATCTACACTGCCATCTGTATGAACATGGAAATATCTGCACCGACATCTGTATGAAGATATAAATATCTACACCCCAATCTATATTAAGATGGAGATATCTACACCGCTATATGTATAAACATGGAAATATCTACACGGCTATCTGTATAAAGATGGAAATTTCTACACCGCTCTCTGTATAAACATGGAAATATCTACACCGCTACCTGTATAAACATGGAAATATCAAGACCGCTATCTGTATGAACACGGAAATATCTGCACCGCTATCTCTATGAACATGGAAATATCTACACCGCTATCTGTATGAACATGGAAATAGCTACACCGCTATCTGTATGAACATGGAAATATCTACACCAGTACCTGTATGAACATGGAAATATCTACACCGCTATCTGTATGAACATGGATATATCTACACAGCCATCTGGATGAACATGGAAATATCTACACCGCTATCTGTATGAACATGGAAATATCTACACCGCTATCTGTGTAAATATGCATACATCTTCACCGCAATCTGTATAAACATGGAAATATCTTCACCGCTATCTGAATGAACATGGAAATGTCTACACCGCTATCTGTTTGAACATGGAAATATCTACACCGCTATCTGCATGAAAATGGAAATATCTACAGAGCTATCTGCATATACATGGAAATATCTACACAGCTATCTCCTTACACATGGAAATAACTACACTGCTATCTGTATGAACATGGAAATATCTACACCGCCATCTGTATGAACATGGAAATATCTGCACCGCCATCTGTATGAACATATAAATATCTACACGGCCATCTGTATTAAGATGGAGATATCTACACCGCTAAGAGTATAAACATGGAAATATCTACACCGCTATCTGTATAAACATGGAAATATCAGCACCGCTATCTGTATGAACATGGAAATATCAGCCCCTCTATCTGTATGAACATGGAAATACCTACACCGCTATCTGTATGAACATGGAAATATCTACACCGCTAGATGTATAAACATGGAATTATCTTCACTGCCATCTGTATGAACATGGATATGCCTACACAGCCATCTGGATGAACATGGAAGTATCTACACCGCTATCTGTATGAACATGGAAATAGCTACACCGCTATCTGTATGAATATGGAAATATCTGCACCACCATCTGTATGAACATATAAATATCTACACCGCCATCTGTATTAACATGGATATATGTACACCGCTATCTGTATTAACATGGAAATATCTACACCGCTATTTGTATAAACATGGAAATATCTACACCGCTATCTGTATAAACATGGAAATATCTACACCGCTACCTGTATAAACATGGAAATATCAGCACCGCTATCTGTATGAACATGGAAATATCTACACTGCTTTCTGTATGAACATGGAAATATCTACACCGCTATCTGTATGAACATGGAAATATCTACACCGCTATATGTATGAACATGGAAAAATCTACGCCGCTATCTGTTTGAACATGGAAATATCTACACTGCTGTCTGCATGAAAATGGAAATATCTACACAGCTATCTGCATATACATGGAAATATCTACACAGCTATCTCTTTACACATGGATATAACTACACCGCTATCTCTATAAACATGGAAATATCTACACCGCTATCTGTATGAACATGGAAATATCTGCACCGCCATCTGTATGAACATATAAATATCTACACCGCCATCTGTATTAAGAAGCAGATATCTACACCTCTATCTGTATTAACCTGGAAATATCTACACCGCTATCTGTATAAACATGGAAATATCTACACCGCTATCTGTATAAACATGGAAATATCTACACCGCTACCTGTATAAACATGGAAATATCAGCACAGCTATCTGTATGAACATGGAAATATCTACACCGCTATTTGTACGAACATGGAAATATCTACACCGCTATCTGTATGAACATGGAAATAGCTACACCGCTATCTGTATGAACATGGAAATATCTACACCACTATCTGTATGAATATGGAAATAACTACACCGCTATCTGTATGAACATGGATATATCTACTCAGCTATCTGGATGAACATGGAAATACTTACACCGCTATCTGTATGAACATGGATATATCTACACCGCTATCTGTGTAAACATGCATACATCTTCAGCTCTACCTGTATAAACATGGAAATATCTACAACGCTATCTGTATAAACATGGAAATATCAGCACCGCTATCTGTATGAACATGGAAATATCTGCACCGCTATCTGTATGAACATGGAAATATCTACACCGCTATCTGTATGAACATGGAAATATATTCACCGCCATCTGTATGAACATGGATATATCTACACAGCCAACTGTATGAACATGGAAATATCTACACCGCTATCTGTATGAACATGGAAATATCTACACCGCTATCTGTATTAACATGGAAATATCTTCACTGTCATCTTTATGAACATGGATATGTCTACACAGCCATCTGGATGAACATGGAAATATCTACACCGCGAACTGTATGAATATGGAAATATCTACACCGCTATCTGTGTAATCTTGCATACGTTTCACCGCTATCTGTATAAACATGGAAATATCTACACCGCTATCTGTATGAACATGGAAATATCTACACCGCTATCTGTTTGAACATGGAAATATCTAAACCGCTATATGCATGAAAATAGAAATATCTACACAGCTATCTGCATATACATGGAAATATCTACAAACCTATCTCTTTACACATGGAAATAACTAACCCGCTATCTCTATAAACATGGAAATATCTACACCGCCATCTGTATGAACATGGAAATATCTGCACTGCCATCTGTATGAACATATAAATATCTACACCGCCATCTGTATTAAGATGGAGATATCTTCACCGTTATCTGTATAAACTTGGAAATATCTACACCGCTATCTTTGTAAACCTGGAAATATCTACACCGCTATCTGTATAAACATGGAAATATCTACACCGCTACCTGTATAAACATGGAAATATCAGCACCGCTATCTGTATGAACATGGAAATATCTACACCGCTATCTCTATGAACATGGAAGTATCTACACCGCTATCTGCATGAACATGGAAATAGCTACACCGCTATCTGTACGAACATGGAAATATCTACACTTCTATCTGTATGAACATGGAAATATCTACACCGCTATCTGTATGAACATGGATATATCTACACAGCCATCTGGATGAACATGGAAATATCTACACCGCTATCTGCATGAACATGGAAATATCTACACCGCTATCTGTGTAAACATGCATACACCTTCACTGCAATCTGTATAAGCATGGAAATATCTACAACGCTATCTGTATGAACATGGAAATATCTACACCGCTATCTGTTTGAAGATGGAAATATCTAAACCGCTATCAGCATGAAAATAGAAATATCTACACAGCTATCTGCATATACATGGAAATATCTACACAGCTATCTCTTTACACATGGAAATAACTACACCGCTATCTGTATGAACATGGAAATATCTACACCGCCATCTGTATGAACATGGAAATATCTGCACCGCCATCTGAATAAACATATAAAAATCTACCACGCCATCTGTATTAAGATGGAGATATCTACACCGCTATCTGTATAAACATGGAAATATCTACCCTGCTACCAGTATAAACATGGAAATATCTACACCACTACCTGTATAAACATGGAAATATCAGCGCCGCTATCTGTATGAACATGGAAATATCAGCCCCTCTATCTGTATGAACATGGAAATATCTACACCGCTATCTCTATGAACATGGAAATATCTACACCGCCATCTGTATGAACATGGATATATCTACACAGCCATCTGGATGAACATGGAAATATCTACACCGCTATCTGTATGAACATGGAAATATCTACACCGCTATCTGTTTTAACATGGAAATACATACACCGCTATGTGTATGAACATGGAAATAGCTACACCGCTATCTGAATGCAGATGGAAATTTCTTCACCGCCATCTGTATGAACATGGATATATCTACACAGCCATCTGGATGAACATAGAAATATCTACACCGCTATCTGTATGAACATGGAAATATCTACACCGCTATCTGTATGAACATGGAAATATCTACACCGCTATCTGTATGGACATGGAAATATCTACACCGCTATCTGTACGAACATGGAAATAACTTCACCGCCATCAGTATGAACATGGATATATCTACACAGCCATCTGTATGATCATGGAAATATCTACACCGCTATCTGTTTGAACATGGAAATATCTACACCGCTGTCTGCATGAAAATGGAAATATCTACACAGCTATCTGCATATACATGGAAATATCTACACAGCTATCTCTTTACACATGGAAATAACTACACCCCTATATAAACATGGAAATATCTACACCGCCATCTGTATGAACATGGAAATATCTGCACCGCCATCTGTATGAACATATAAACATCTACACCGCCATCTGTATTAAGAAGGAGATATCTACAATGCTATCTGTATAAACATGGAAATATCTACACCGCTATCTGTATAAACATGGGAACATCTACACCGCTATCTGTATAAACATGGAAATATCTACACCGCTACCTGTATAAACATGGAATTATCAGCACCGCTATCGGTATGAACATGGAAATATCTACACCGCTATCTGTATGAACTTGGAAATATCTACACCGCTATCTGTGTAAACATGGAAATATCTTCACCGCCATCTGTTTGAACATGGATATGTCTACACAGCCATCTGGATGAACATGGAAATATCTACACCGCGATCTGTATGAACATGGAAATATCTACACCGCTATCTGTGTAAACATGCATACATCTTCACCGCTATCTGTATAAACATGGAAATACCTACACCGCTATCTGTATGAACATGGAAATATCTACACCACTATCTGTTTGAACATCTAAATATCTAAACCGCTATCTGCATGAAAATAGAAATGTCTACACAGCTATCTGCATATACATGGAAATATCCACAAAGCTATCTCTCTACACATGGAAAAAACTACACCGCTATCTCTATAAACATGGAAATATCTACAGTGCCATCTGTATGAACATGGAAATATCTGCACCGCCATCTGTATGAAGATATAAATATCTACACCCCCATCTATATTAAGATGGAGATATCTACACCGCTATCTGTATAAACTTGGAAATATCTACACCGCTATATGTATAAACATGGAAATATCTACACCGCTATCTGTATAAACATGGAAATATCTACACCGCTATCTGTATGAACATGGATATATCTACACAGCCATCTGGATGAACATGGAAATATCTACACCGCTATCTGTATGAACATGGAAATATCTACACCGCTATCTGTGTAAATATGCATACATCTTCACCGCAATCTGTATAAACATGGAAATATCTACACCGCTATCTGTGTGAACATGGAAATTTCTACACCGCTATCTGTTTGAACATGGAAATATCTACACCGGTATCTGCATGAAAATGGAAATATCTACAGAGCTATCTGCATATACATAGAAATATCTACACAGCTATCTCTTTACACATGGAAATAACTACACCGCTATCTGTATGAACATGGAAATATCTACACCGCCATCTGTATGAACATGGAAATATCTGCACCGCCATCTGTATGAACATATAAATATCTACACGGCCATCTGTATTAAGATGGAGATATCTACACCGCTATTTGTATAAACATGGAAATATCTACACCGCTATCTGTATAAACATGGAAATATCTACCCCGCTACCTGTATAAACATGGAAATATCAGCACCGCTATCTGTATGAACATGGAAATATCTACACCACTATCTGAATGAACATGGAAATATCTACACCGCTATCTGTATGAACATGGAATTATCTTCACCGCCATCTGTATGAACATGGATATATCTACACAGCCATCTGGATGAACATGGAAATATCTACACCGCTATCTGTATGAACATGGAAATAGCTACACAGCTATCTGTATGAACATGGAAATATCTACACCGCTATCTGTATGAACATGGAAATATCTACACTGCTATCTGTATGAACATGGAAATATCTACACCGCTATATGTATGAACATGGATATATCTACACAACCATCTGGATGAACATGGAAATATCTACACCGCTATCTGTATGAACGTGGAAATAGCTACACCGCTATCTGTTTGAACATGGAAATATCTAAACCGCTATCTGCATGAAAATCGAAATATCTACACAGCTATCTGCATATACCTGGAAATATCTGCACAGCTATCTCTTTACACATGGAAATAACTACACCGCTATCTGTATGAACATGGAAATATCTGCACAGCCATCTGTATGAACATATAAACATCTACACCGCCATCTGTATTAAGATGGAGATATCTACACCGCTATCTGTATAAACATGGAAATGTCTACACCGCTATCTGTATAAACATGGAAATATCAGCACCGCTATCTGTATGAACATGGAAATATCAGCCCCTCTATCTGTATGAACATGGAAATATCTACACCGCTATCTGTTTGAACATGGAAATATCTACACCGCTGTCTGCATGAAAATGTAAATATCTACAGAGAAATCTGTATATACATGGAAATATCTACACAGCTATCTCTTTACACATGGAAATAACTACACCGCTATCTCTAAAAACATGGAAATATCTACACCGCCATCTGTATGAACATGGAAATATCTGCACCGCCATCTGTATGAACATATAAATATCTACACCGCCATCTGTATTAAGAAGGAGATATCTGCACCGCTATCTGTATAAACCTGGAAATATCTACACCGCTATCTGTATAAACATGGAAATATCTACCCCGCTATCTGTATAAACATGGAAATATCTACACCGCTACCTGTATAAACATGGAAATATCAGCACCGCTATGTGTATTAACATGGAAATATCTACACCGCTACCTGTATGAACATGGAAATATCTACACCGCTATCTGTATGAACATGGAAATATCTACACCGCTATCTGTATGAACATGGAAATATCTACACCGCTATCTGTATGAACATGGAAATATCTACACCGCTATCTGTATGAACATGGATATAACTACACAGCCATCTGGATGAACATGGAAATATCTACACCGCTATCTGTATGAACATGGAAATATCTTCACCGCCGTCTGTATGAACATGGATATGTCTACACAGCCATCTGTATGAACATGGAAATATCTACACCGCTATCTGTGTAAACATGCATACATCTTCACCAGTATCTGTATAAACATGGAAATATCTACACCGCTATCTGTATGAACATGGAAATATCTACACCGCTCTCTCTATGAACATGGAAATATCTACACCGCTATCTGTTTGAACATGGAAATATCTAAAACGCTATCTGCATGAAAATGGAAATATCTACACAGCTATCTGCATATACATGGAAATATCTACACAGCTATCTCTTTACACACGGAAATAACTACACCGCTATCTGTATGAACATGGAAATATCTTCACCGCCATCTGTATGAACATGGATATATCAACACAGCCATCTGGATGAACGTGGAAATATCTACACCGCTATCTGTATAAACATGCATACATCTTCACCGCTATCTGTATAAACATGGAAATATCTACACTGCTATCTGCATGAACATGGAAATATCTACACCGCTATTTGAACATGTAAATATCTACACCGCTTTCTGCATGAAAATGGAAATATCTACACAGCGATCTGCATATACATGGAAATATCTACAAAGCTAT
The DNA here is from genome assembly GCF_029281585.2 of Gorilla gorilla gorilla. Classification (NCBI taxonomy): domain Eukaryota; kingdom Metazoa; phylum Chordata; class Mammalia; order Primates; family Hominidae; genus Gorilla; species Gorilla gorilla. The sequence continues at coordinate 1,711,842 of NC_073248.2, forward strand.
CTCTTTACACATGGAAATCACTACAGCGCTATCTCTATATACATGCAAATATCTACACTGCCATCTGTATGAACATGGAAATATCTGCACCGACATCTGTATGAAGATATAAATATCTACACCCCAATCTATATTAAGATGGAGATATCTACACCGCTATATGTATAAACATGGAAATATCTACACGGCTATCTGTATAAAGATGGAAATTTCTACACCGCTCTCTGTATAAACATGGAAATATCTACACCGCTATCTGTATGAACACGGAAATATCTGCACCGCTATCTCTATGAACATGGAAATATCTACACCGCAATCTGTATGAACATGGAAATAGCTACACCGCTATCTGTATGAACATGGAAATATCTACACCAGTACCTGTATGTACATGGAAATATCTACACCGCTATCTGTATGAACATGGATATATCTACACAGCCATCTGGATGAACATGGAAATATCTACACCGCTATCTGTATGAACATGGAAATATCTACACCGCTATCTGTGTAAATATGCATACATCTTCACCGCAATCTGTATAAACATGGAAATATCTTCACCGCTATCTGAATGAACATGGAAATGTCTACACCGCTATCTGTTTGAACATGGAAATATCTACACCGCTATCTCTAAAAACATGGAAATATCTACACCGCCATCTGTATGAACATGGAAATATCTGCACCGCCATCTGTATGAACATATAAATATCTACACCGCCATCTGTATTAAGAAGGAGATATCTGCACCGCTATCTGTATAAACCTGGAAATATCTACCCCGCTATCTGTATAAACATGTAAATATCTACACCGCTACCTGTATAAACATGGAAACAGCACAGCTATCTCTATGAACATGGAAATATCTACACCGCTATCTGTACGAACATGGAAATATATACACCGCTGTCTGTATGAACATGGAAATAGCTACACCGCTATCTGAACATGGAAATATCTACACCACTATCTGTATGAACATGGAAATAACTACACCGCTATCTGTATGAACATGGATATATCTACACAGCCATCTGGATGGACATGGAAATATCTACACCGCTATCTGTATGAACATGGAAATATCTACAACGCTATCTGTGTAAACATGCATACATCTTCACCGCTATCTGTATAAACATGGAAATATCTACAACGCTATCTGTATGAACATGGAAATATCTACACCTCTGTTTGAACTTGGAAATATCTAAACCGCTATCTGCATGAAAATGGAAATATCTACAGAGCTATCTGCATATACATGGAAATATCTACACAGCTATCTCTTTACCAATGGCAATAACTACACCGCTATCTGTATGAACATGGAAATATCTGCACCGCCATCTGTATGAACATATAAATATCTACAACGCCATCTGTATTAAGATGGAGATATCTACACCGCTATCTGTATGAACATGGATATGTCTACACAGCCATCTGGATGAACATGGAAATATCTACACCGCTATCTGTATGAACATGGAAATATCTACACCGCTATCTGTATGAACATGGAAATATCTACACCGCTATCTGTATGAACATGGAAACATCTACACTGCTATCTGTATGAACATGGAAATATATACACCGCTTTCTGTATGAACATGGAAATATCTACACCGCTATCTGTTTGAACATGGAAATATCTACACCGCTGTCTGCATGAAAATGGAAATATCTACACAGCTATCTGCATATACATGGAAATATCTACACAGCTATCTCTCTACACATGGAAATAACTACACCGCAATCTCTAAAAACATGGAAATATCTACACCGCCATCTGTATGAACATGGAAATATCTTCACTGCCATCAGTATGAACATATAAATATCTACACCGCCATCTGTATTAAGGAGATATCTACACCGCTATCTGTATAAACATGGAAATATCTACACCGCTATCTGTATAAACATGGAAATATCTACACCGCTATCTGTATAAAAATGGAAATATCAGCACCGCTATCAGTATGAACATGGAAATATCTGCACCGCCATCTGTATGAACATGGAAATATCTACACCGCTATCTGGGTGAACATGGAGATATCTACACGGCTATCTGTATGAACATGGAAATATCTACACCGCCATCTGTATGAACATGGAAATATCTGCCCCGCCATGTGTATGAACATATAAATATCTGCACCGCCATCTGTATTAAGAAGGAGATATCTACACCGCTATCTGTATAAACATCGAAATATCTACACTGCTATCTGTATAAACATGGAAATATCTACACCGCTATCTGTATAAACATGGAAATATCTACACCGCTACGTGTATAAACATGGAAATATCAGCACCGCTATCAGTATGAACATGGAAATATCTACACCGCTATCTGTATGAACATGGAAATATCTACACCGCTATCTGTATGAACATGGAAATAACTTCACCGCCAAAAGTATGAACATGGATATATCTTCACAGCCATCTGTATGATCATGGAAATATCTACACCGCTATATGTATGAACATGGAAATATGTACACCGTTATCTGTATGAACATGGAAATATCTTCACCGCCATCTGTATGAACATGGATATGTCTACACAGCCATCTGGATGCACATGGAAATATCTACACCGCGATCTGTATGAATATGGAAATATCTGCACTGCCATCTGTATGAACATATAAATATCTACACCGCCATCTGTATTAAGATGGAGATATCTTCACCGCTATCTGTATAAACTTGGAAATATCTACACCGCTATCTGTATAAACATGGAAATACCTACACCGCTACCTGTATAAACATGGAAATATCAGCACTGCTATCTGTATGAACCTGGAAATATCTACACCGCTATATCAATGAACATGGAAATATCTACACCGCTATCTGTATGAACATGGATATATCTACACAGCCATCTGGATGAACATGGAAATATCTACACTGCTATCTGCATGAACATGGAAATATCTACACCGCTATTTGTGTAAACATGCATACATCTTCACCGCAATCTGCAAAAGCATGGAAATAGCTACACCGCTATCTGAATGAACATGGAAATATCTACAACGCTATCTGTATGAACATGGAAATATCTACACCGCTATCTGTGTAAACATGCATACATCTTCACCGCTATCTGTATAAACATGGAAATATCTACAACGCTATCTGTATGAACATGGAAATATCTACACCTCTGTTTGAACTTGGAAATATCTAAACCGCTATCTGCATGAAAATGGAAATATCTACAGAGCTATCTGCATATACATGGAAATATCTACACAGCTATCTCTTTACCAATGGCAATAACTACACCGCTATCTGTATGAACATGGAAATATCTGCACCGCCATCTGTATGAACATATAAATATCTACAACGCCATCTGTATTAAGATGGAGATATCTACACCGCTATCTGTATGAACATGGATATGTCTACACAGCCATCTGGATGAACATGGAAATATCTACACCGCTATCTGTATGAACATGGAAATATATACACCGCTATCTGTATGAACATGGAAATATCTACACCGCTATCTGTATGAACATGGAAACATCTACACCGCTATCTGTATGAACATGGAAATATATACACCGCTATCTGTATAAACATGGAAATATCTACACCGCTATCTGTTTGAACATGGAAATATCTACACCGCTGTCTGCATGAAAATGGAAATATCTACACAGCTATCTGCATATACATGGAAATATCTACACAGCTATCTCTCTACACATGGAAATAACTACACCGCTATCTCTAAAAACATGGAAATATCTACACCGCCATCTGTATGAACATGGAAATATCTTCACTGCCATCTGTATGAACATATAAATATCTACACCGCCATCTGTATTAAGCAGATATCTACACCTCTATCTGTATAAACATGGAAATATCTACACCGCTATCTGTATAAACATGGAAATATCTACACCGCTATCTGTATAAAAATGGAAATATCAGCACCGCTATCAGTATGAACATGGAAATATCTGCACCGCCATCTGTATGAACATGGAAATATCTACAGCGCTATCTGTGTGAACATGGAGATATCCACACGGCTATCTGTATGAACATGGAAATATCTACACCGCCATCTGTATGAACATGGAAATATCTGCCCCGCCATGTGTATGAACATATAAATATCTGCACCGCCATCTGTATTAAGAAGGAGATATCTACACCGCTATCTGTATAAACATCGAAATATCTACACTGCTATCTGTATAAACATGGAAATATCTACACCGCTATCTGTATAAACATGGAAATATCTACACCGCTATCTGTATGAACATGGAAATATCTTCACTGCCATCTGTATGAACATGGATATATCTACACAGCCATCTGGATGAACATGGAAATATCTACACAGCTATCTGTATGAACATGGAAATATCTACACCACTATCTGTGTAAATATGCATATATCTTCACCGCAATCTGTATAAACATGGAAATATCTACACCGCTATCTGTATGAACATGGAAATATCTACACCGCTATCTGTATGAACATGGAATTATCTTCACCGCCATCTGTATGAACATGGATATATCTACACAGCCATCTGGATGAATATGGAAATATCTACACCGCTATCTGTATGAACATGGAAATATCTACACCGCTATCTGTTTGAACATGAAAACCTCTAAACCACTATCTGCATGAAAATGGAAATATCCACACAGCTATCTGCATATACATGGAAATATCTACACAGCTATATCTTTACACATGGAAATAACTACACCGCTATCTGCATGAACATGGAAATATCTTCACCGCCATCTGTATGAACATGGATATATCTTCACAGCCTCCTGGATGAACATGGAAATATCTACACTGCTATCTGTATGAACTTGGAAATAACTGCACTGCTATCTGTATGAACATGGAAATACATAAACCGCTATCTGTATGAACATGGAAATAGCTACACCGCTATCTGTATGAACTTGGAAATATCTACACCGCTATCTGTATGGACATGGAAATATCTACACCGCTATCTGTAGGAACATGGAAATAACTTCACCGCCATCAGTATGAACATGGATATATCTACACAGCCATCTGTATGATCATGGAAATATCTACACCGCTATCTGTTTGAACATGGAAATATCTACACAGCTATCTGCATATACATGGAAATATCTACACAGCTATCTCTTTACACATGGAAATAACTACACCCCTATATAAACCTGGAAATATCTACACCGCCATCTGTATGAACATGGAAATATCTGCACCGCCATCTGTATGAACATATAAACATCTACACCGCCATCTGTATTAAGAAGGAGATATCTACAACGCTATCTGTATAAACATGGAAATATCTACACCGCTATCTGTATAAACATGGAAACATCTACACTGCTATCTGTATAAACATGGAAATATCTACACCGCTACCTGTATAAACATGGAAATATGAGCACCGCTATCGGTATGAACAAGGAAATATCTACACCGCTATCTGTATGAACATGGAAATATCTACAACGCTATCTGTGTAAACATGGAAATATCTTCACCGCCATCTGTTTGAACATGGATATGTCTACACAGCCATCTGGATGAACATGGAAATATCTACACCGCGATCTGTATGAACATGGAAATATCTACACCGCTATCTGTGTAAACATGCATACATCTTCACCGCTATCTGTATAAACATGGAAATATCTACACCGCTATCTGTATGAACATGGAAATATCTACACCACTATCTGTTTGAACATCTAAATATCTAAACCGCTATCTGCATGAAAATAGAAATATCTACACAGCTATCTGCATATACATGGAAATATCTACAAAGCTATCTCTATACACATGGAAATAACTACACCGCTATCTCTATAAACATGGAAATATCTACAGTGCCATCTGTATGAACATGGAAATATCTGCACCGCCATCTGTATGAAGATATAAATATCTACACCCCCATCTATATTAAGATGGAGATATCTACACCGCTATCTGTATAAACTTGGAAATATCTACACCGCTATATGTATAAACATGGAAATATCTACACCGCTATCTGTATAAACATGGAAATATCTACACCGCTATCTGTATGAACATGGATATATCTCCACAGCCATCTGGATGAACATGGAAATATCTACACCGCTATCTGTATGAACATGGAAATATCTACACCGCTATCTGTGTAAATATGCATACATCTTCACCTCAATCTGTATAAACATGGAAATATCTACACCGCTATCTGTGTGAACATGGAAATATCTACACCGCTATCTGTTTGAACATGGAAATATCTACACCGGTATCTGCATGAAAATGGAAATATCTACAGAGCTATCTGCATATACATAGAAATATCTACACAGCTATCTCTTTACACATGGAAATAACTACACCGCTATCTGTATGAACATGGAAATATCTACACCGCCATCTGTATGAACATGGAAATATCTGCACCGCCATCTGTATGAACATATAAATATCTACACCGCCATCTGTATTAAGATGGAGATATCTACACCGCTATTTGCATAAACATGGAAATATCTACACCGCTATCTATATAAACATGGAAATATCTACCCCGCTACCTGTATAAACATGGAAATATCAGCACCGCTATCTGTATGAACATGGAAATATCTACACCACTATCTGTATGAACATGGAAATATCTACACCGCTATCTGTATGAACATGGAATAATCTTCACCGCCATCAGTATAAACATGGATATATCTACACAGCCATCTGGATGAACATGGAAATATCTACACCGCTATCTGTATGAACATGGAAATAGCTACACAACTATCTGTATGAACATGGAAATATCTACACCGCTATCTGTATGAACATGGAAATATCTACACTGCTATCTGTATGAACAAGGAAATATCTACACCGCTATCTGTATGAACATGGATATATCTGCACAACCATCTGGATGAACATGGAAATATCTACACCGCTATCTGTATGAACATGGAAATAACTACACCGCTATCTGTATGAACATGGATATATCTACACAGCCATCTGGATGGACATGGAAATATCTACACCGCTATCTGTATGAACATGGAAATATCTACTCCGCTATCTGTGTAAACATGCATACATCTTCACCGCTATCTGTATAAACATGGAAATATCTACAACGCTATCTGTATGAACATGGAAATATCTACACCTCTGTTTGAACTTGGAAATATCTAAACCGCTATCTGCATGAAAATGGAAATATCTGCAGAGCTATCTGCATATACATGGAAATATCTACACAGCTATCTCTTTACCAATGGCAATAACTACACCGCTATCTGTATGAACATGGAAATATCTGCACCGCCATCTGTATGAACATATAAATATCTACACCGCCATCTGTATTAAGATGGAGATATCTACACCGCTATCTGTATGAACATGGATATGTCTACACAGCCATCTGGATGAACATGGAAACATCTACACCGCTATCTGTATGAACATGGAAATATATACACCGCTATCTGTATGAACATGGAAATATCTACACCGCTATCTGCATGTAGATGGAAACAACTACACCGCTATCTGTATGAACATGGAAATATATACACCGCTATCTGTATGAACATGGAAATATCTACACCGCTATCTGTTTGAACATGGAAATATCTACACCGCTGTCTGCAAGAAAATGGAAATATCTACACAGCTATCTGCATATACATGGAAATATCTACACAGCTATCTCTTTACACATGGAAAAAACTACACCGCTATCTCTAAAAACATGGAAATATCTACACCGCCATCTGTATGAACATGGAAATATCTTCACTGCCATCTGTATGAACATATAAATATCTACACCGCCATCTGTATTAAGGAGATATCTACACCGCTATCTGTATAAACATGGAAATATCTACACCACTATCTGTATAAACATGGAAATATCTACACCGCTATCTGTATAAAAATGGAAATATCAGCACCGCTATCTGTATGAACATGGAAATATCTACACCGCCATCTGTATGAACATGGAAATATCTGCACCGCCATATGTATGAACATATAAATATCTGCACCGCCATCTGTATTAAGAAGGAGATATCTACACCGCTATCTGTATAAACGTCGAAATATCTACACTGCTATCTGTATAAACATGGAAATATCTACACCGCTATTTGTATAAACATGGAAATATCTACACCGCTACGTGTATAAACATGGAAATATCAGCACCGCTATCAGTATGAAAATTGAAATATCTACACCGCTATCTGTATGAACATGGAAATATCTACACCGCTATCTGTATGAACATGGAAATAACTTCACCGCCAAAAGTATGAACATGGATATATCTACACAGCCATCTGTATGATCATGGAAATATCTACACCGCTATATGTATGAACATGGAAATATGTACACCGCCATCTGTATGAACATGGAAATATCTTCACCGCCATCTGTATGAACATGGATATGTCTACACAGCCATCTGGATGAACATGGAAATATGTACACCGCGATCTGTATGAATATGGAAATATCTGCACTGCCATCTGTATGAACATATAAATATCTACACCGTCATCTGTATTAAGATGGAGATATCTTCACCGCTATCTGTATGAACCTGGAAATATCTACACCGCTATATCAATGAACATGGAAATATCTACACCGCTATCTGTATGAACATGGATATATCTACACAGCCATCTGGATGAACATGGAAATATCTACACCGCTATCTGCATGAACATGGGAATATCTACACCGCTATTTGTGTAAACATGCATACATCTTCACCGCAATCTGCAAAAGCATGGAAATAGCTACACCGCTATCTGAATGAACATGGAAATATCTACAATGCTATCTGTTTGATCATGGAAATATCTAAACCGCTATCAGCATGAAAATGGAAATATCTACACCGCTATCTGCATATACATGGAAATATCTACACAGCTATCTCTTTACACATGGAAATAACTACACCGCTATCTGTATGAACATGGAAATATCTTCACCGCCATCTGTATGAACATGGATATATCTTCACAGCCTCCTGGATGAACATGGAAATAACTACACTGCTATCTGTATGAACATGGAAATATCTGCACTGCTATCTGTATGAACATGGAAATACATACACCGCTATCTGTATGAACATGGAAATAGCTACACCGCTATCTGTATGAACATGGAAATATCTACACCGCTATCTGTATGGACATGGAAATATCTTCACCGCCATCGGTATGAACATGGATATATCTACGCAGCCATCTGGATGAACATGGAAATATCTGCACCGCTATCTGTATGAACATGGAAATAACTACACCGCTATCTGTATGAACATGGATATATCTACACAGCCCTCTGTATGAACATGGAAATCTCCACACCGCTATCAGTGTAAACATGCATACATCTTCACCGCTGTCTGTAAAAACTTGGAAATATCTACACCGCTATCTGTATGAACATGGAAATATGTACACCGCTATCTGTTTGAAGATGGAAATATATACACCACTATCTGCATGAAAATGGAACTATCTACACAGCTATCTGCATATACATGGAAATATCTACACATCTATCTCTTTACACATGGAAATAACTACACCGCTATCTGTATGAACATAGAAATATCTACACCGCCATCTGTATGAACATGGAAATATCTGCACCGCCATCTGTATGAACATATAAATATCTACACCGCCATCTGTATTAAGATGGAGATATCTACACTGCTATCTGAATAAACATGGAAATATCTACACTGCTACCTGTATAAACATGGAAACATCAGCACCGCGATCTGCATAAACATGGAAATATCAGCACCGCTATCTGTATGAACATGGAAATATCTACACCGCTATCTGTATGAACATGGAAATATCTACACCGCTATCTGTTTGAACATGGAAATATCTACACCGCTATCTGTATGAAAATGGAAATATCTACAAAGCTATATGCATATACATGGAAATATCTACACAGCTATCTCTTTACACATGGAAATAACTACACCGCTATATCTATAAACATGGAAATATCTACACCGCCATCTGTATGAACATGGAAATATCTTCACTGCCATCTGTATGAACATATAAATATCAACACTGCCATCTGTATTAAGGAGATATCTACACCGCTATCTGTATAAACATGGAAATATCTACACCGCTATCTGTATAAACATGGAAATATCTACACCGCTATCTGTATAAAAATGGAAATGTCAGCACCGCTATCAATATGAACATGGAAATTTCTGCACCGCCATCTGTATGAACATGGAAATATCTACACCGCTATCTGTGTGAACATGGAGATATCTACACCGCTATCTGTATGAACATGGAAATATCTACACCGCCATCTGTATGAACATGGAAATACCAGCACCGCCATGTGTATGAACATATAAATATCTGCACCGCCATCTGTATTAAGAAGGAGATATCTACACCGCTATCTGTATAAACAAGGAAATATCTACACTGCTATCTGTATAAACATGGAAATATCTACACCGGTATCTGTATAAACATGGAAATATCTACACCGCTACCTGTATAAACATGGAAATATCAGCACCGCTATCAGTATGAACATGGAAATATCTACACCGCTATCTGTATGAACATGGAAATATCTACACCGCTATCTGTATGAACATGGGAATATCTTCACCGCCATCTGTATGAACATGGATATGTCTACACAGCCATCTGGATGAACATGGAAATATCAACACCGCCATCTGTATGAACATGGAAATATCTGCACTGCCATCTGTATGAACATATAAATATCTACACCGCCATCTGTATTAAGATGGAGATATCTTCACCGCTATCTGTATAAACTTGGAAATATCTATACCGCTATCTGTATAAACATGGAAATATCTACACCGCAATCTCAATGAACATGGAAATATCTACACCGCTATCTGTATGAACCTGGATATATCTACACAGCCATCTTGATGAACATGGAAATATCTACACCGCTATCTGCATGAACATGGAAATATCTACACCGCTATTTGTGTAAACATGCATACATCTTCACCGCAATCTGCAAAAGCATGGAAATAGCTACACCGCTATCTGAATGAACATGGAAATATCTACACCACTATCTGTTTGATCATGGAAATATCTAAACCGCTATCAGCATGAAAATGGAAATATCTACACCGCTATCTGCATATACATGGAAATATGTACACAGCTATCTCTTTACACATGGAAATAACTACACCGCTATCTGTATGAACGTGGAAATATCTACACAGCCATCTGTATGAACATGGAAATATCTGCACCGCCATCTGTATGAACATATAAATATCTACACCGCCATCTGTATTAAGAAGGAGATATCTACACAGCTATCTGTATAAACATGGATATATCTACACCGCTCTCTGTATAAACATGGAAATATCTACACTGCTACCTGTATAAACATGGAAATATCTTAACCGCTACCTGTATAAACATGGAAATAGCACCGCTATCTGTATGAACATGGAAATATCAGCCCCTCTATCTGTATGAACATGGAAATATCTACACCGCTATCTCTATAAACATGGAAATATCTACACCGCTATCTGTTTGATCATGGAAATATCTAAACCGCTATCTGCATGAAAATGGAAATATCCACACAGCTATCTGCATATACATGGAAATATCTACACAGCTATCTCTTTACACATGGAAATAACTACACCGCTATCTGTATGAACATGGAAATATCTACACCGCCATCTGTATGAACATGGATATATCTACACAGCCATCTGGATGAACATGGAAATATCTACACCGCTATCTGCATGAACATGGAAATATCTACACCGCTATTTGTGTAAACATGCATACATCTTCACCGCAATCTGCAAAAGCATGGAAATAGCTACACCCCTATCTGAATGAACATGGAAATATCTACACCGCTATCTGTTTGATCATGGAAATATCTAAACCGCTATCAGCATGAAAATGGAAATATCTACACCGCTATCTGCATATACATGGAAATAACTACACAGCTATCTCTTTACACATGGAAATAACTACACCGCTATCTGTATGAACGTGGAAATATCTACACAGCCATCTGTATGAACATGGAAATATCTGCACCGCCATCTGTATAAACATATAAATATCTACACCGCCATCTGTATTAAGAAGGAGATATCTACACCGCTATCTGTATAAACATCGAAATATCTACACTGCTATCTGTATAAACATGGATATATCTACACCGCTCTCTGTATAAACATGGAAATATCTACACTGCTACCTGTATAAACATGGAAATATCTAAACCGCTACCTGTATAAACATGGAAATAGCACCGCTATCTGTATGAACATGGAAATATCAGCCCCTCTATCTGTATGAACATGGAAATAACTACACCGCTATCTCTATAAACATGGAAATATCTACACCGCTATCTTATCATGGAAATCTCTAATCCGCTATCTGCATGAAAATGGAAATATCCACACAGCTATCTGCATATACATGGAAATATCTACACAGCTATCTCTTTACACATGGAAATAACTACACCGCTATCTGTATGAACATGGAAATATCTACACCGCTATCTGAACATGGAAATATCTACACCGCCATCTGTATGAACATGGAAATATCTGCACCGCCATCTCTATGAACATGGAAATATCTACACCGCTATCTGTATGAACATGGAAATAGCTACACCGCTATCTGTATGAACATGGAAATATCTACACCAGTACCTGTATGAACATGGAAATATCTACACCGCTATCTGTATGAACATGGATATATCTACTCAGCCATCTGGATGAACATGGAAATATCTACACCGCTATCTGTATGAACATGGAAATATCTACACCGCTATCTGTGTAAATATGCATACATCTTCACCGCAATCTGTATAAACATGGAAATATCTTCACCGCTATCTGAATGAACATGGAAATGTCTACACCGCTATCTATTTGAACATGGAAATATCTACACCGCTATCTGCATGAAAATGGAAATATCTACAGAGCTGTCTGCATATCCATGGAAATATCTACACAGCTATCTCCTTACACATGGAAATAACTACACCGCTATCTGTATGAACATGGAAATATCTACACCGCCATCTGTATGAACATGGAAATATCTGCACCGCCATCTGTATGAACATATAAATATCTACACGGCCATCTGTATTAAGATGGAGATATCTACACCGCTATCAGTATAAACATGGAAATATCTACACCGCTATCTGTATAAACATGGAAATATCAGCACCGCTATCTGTATGAACATGGAAATATCAGCCCCTCTATCTGTATGAACATGGAAATACCTACACCGCTATCTGTATGAACATGGAAGTATCTACACCGCTAGATGTATAAACATGGAATTATCTTCACTGCCATCTGTATGAACATGGATATGTCTACACAGCCATCTGGATGAACATGGAAATATCTACACCGCTATCTGTATGAACATGGAAATAGCTACACCGCTATCTGTATGAATATGGAAATATCTGCACCGCCATCTGTATGAACATATAAATATCTACACTGCCATCTGTATTAACATGGAGTTATGTACACCGCTATCTGTATAAACATGGAAATATCTACACCGCTATTTGTATAAACATGGAAATATCTACACCGCTATCTGTATAAACATGGAAATATCTACACCGCTACCTGTATAAACATGGAAATAACAGCACCGCTATCTGTATGAACATGGAAATATCTACACCGCTTTCTGTATGAACATGGAAATATCTACACGGCTATCTGTATGAACATGGAAATATCTACACCGCTATATGTATGAACATGGAAAAATCTACACGGCTATCTGTTTGAACATGGAAATATCTACACCGCTGTCTGCATGAAAATGAAAATATCTACACAGCTATCTGCATATACGTGGAAATATCTACACAGCTATCTCTTTACACATGGATATAACTACACCGCTATCTCTATAAACATGGAAATATCTACACCGCTATCTGTATGAACATGGAAATATCTGCACCGCCATCTGTATGAACATATAAATATCTACACCGCCATCTGTATTAAGAAGCAGATATCTACACCTCTATCTGTATTAACCTGGAAATATCTACACCGCTATCTGTATAAACATGGAAATATCTACACCGCTATCTGTATAAACATGGAAATATCTACACCGCTACCTGTATAAACATGGAAATATCAGCACAGCTATCTGTATGAACATGGAAATATCTACACCGCTATTTGTACGAACATGGAAATACCTACACCGCTATCTGTATGAACATGGAAATAGCTACACCGCTATCTGTATGAACATGGAAATATCTACACCACTATCTGTATGAATATGGAAATAACTACACCGCTATCTGTATGAACATGGATATATCTACAGAGCCATCTGGATGAACATGGAAATACCTACACCGCTATCTGTATGAACATGGATATATCTACACCGCTATCTGTGTAAACATGCATACATCTTCAGCGCTACCTGTATAAACATGGAAATATCTAAACCGCTATCTGTATGAACATGGAAATATCTACACCGATATCTGTTTGAACATGGAAATATGTAAACCGCTATCTGCATGAAAATGGAAATATCTACACAGCTATCTGCATATACATGGAAATATCTACACAGCTATCTCTTTACACATGGAAATAACTACACCGCTATCTGTATGAACATGGAAATATCTGCACCGCCATCTGCATGTACATAGAAATATCTACTCCGCCATCTGTATTAAGATGGAGATATCTACACCAATATCTGTATAAACATGGAAATATCTACACCGCTATTTGTATAAACATGGAAATATCTACACCGCTACCTGTATAAATTTGGAAATATCAGCACCGCTATCTGTATGAACATGGAAATATCTACACCGCAATCTGTATGAACATGGAAATATCTACACCGCTATCTGTATGAACATGGATATATATACACCGCTATGTGTATGAACATGGAAAAATCTACACCGCTATCTGTTTGAACATGGAAATATCAACACCGCTGTCTGCATGAAAATGGAAATATCTACACAGCTATCTGCATATACATGGAAATATCTACAAAGCTATCTCTTTACACATGGAAATAACTACACCGCTATCTCTATAAACATGGAAATATCTACACCGCCATCTGTATGAACATGGAAATATCTTCACAGCCATCTGTATGAACATATAAATATGTACACCGCCATCTGTGTTAAGAAGGAGATATATACACCGCTATCTGTATAAACATGGAAATATCTATAACGCTATCTGTATAAACATGGAAATATCAGCACCGCTATCTGTATGAACATGGAAATATCTGCACCGCTATCTGTATGAACATGGAAATACCTACACCGCTATCTGTTGGAACATGTAAATATCTACACCGCTAACTGCATGAAAATGGAAATATCTACAAAGCTATCTGCATATACATGGAAATATATACACAGCTATCTCTTTACACATGGAAATAACTACACCGCTATATCTATAAACATGGAAATATTTACACCACCATCTGTATGAACATGGAAATATCTGCACCGCCATCTGTATGAACATATAAATATCTACACCGCCATCTGTATTAAGAAGGAGATATCTACACCGCTATCTGTATAAACATGGAAATATCTACACCACTGCCTGTATAAACATGGAAATATCAGCACCGCTATGTGTATGAACATGGAAATACCTACACCGCTACCTGTATGAACATGGAAATATCTACACCGCTATCTGTATGAACATGGAAATATCTACACCGCTATCTGTATGAACATGGAAATATCTACACCGCTATCTGTATGAACATGGAAATATTTACACTGCTATCTGTATGAACATGGATATAACTACACAGCCATCTGGATGAACATGGAAATATCTACACCGCTATCTGTATGAACATGGAAATATCTTCACCGCCATCTGTATGAACATGGATATGTCTACACAGCCATCTGTATGAACATGGAAATATCTACACCGCTATCTGTGTAAACATGCATACATCTTCACCACTATCTGTATAAACATGGAAATATCTACACCGCTATCTGTATGAACATGGAAATATCTACACCGCTCTCTCTATGAACATGGAAATATCTACACCGCTATCTGTTTGAACATGGAAATATCTAAAACGCTATCTGCATGAAAATGGAAATATCTACACAGCTTTCTGCATATACATGGAAATATCTACACAGCTATCTCTTTACACACGGAAATAACTACACCGCTATCTGTATGAACATGGAAATATCTTCACCGCCATCTGTATGAACATGGATATATCAACACAGCCATCTGGATGAACGTGGAAATATCTACACCGCTATCTGTATAAACATGCATACATCTTCACCGCTATCTGTATAAACATGGAAATATCTACACTGCTATCTGCATGAACATGGAAATATCTACACCGCTATCTGAACATGGAAATATCTACACCGCTATCTGCATGAAAATGGAAATATCTACACAGCGATCTGCATATACATGGAAATATCTACAAAGCTATCTCTTTACACATGGAAATCACTACAGCGCTATCTCTATATACATGCAAATATCTACACTGCCATCTGTATGAACATGGAAATATCTGCACCGACATCTGTATGAAGATATAAATATCTACACCCCAATCTATATTAAGATGCAGATATCTACACCGCTATATGTATAAACATGGAAATATCTACACGGCTATCTGTATAAAGATGGAAATTTCTACACCGCTCTCTGTATAAACATGGAAATATCTACACCGCTACCTGTATAAACATGGAAATATCAAGACCGCTATCTGTATGAACACGGAAATATCTGCACCGCTATCTCTATGAACATGGAAATATCTACACCGCTATCTGTATGAACATGGAAATAGCTACACCGCTATCTGTATGAACATGGAAGTATCTACACCAGTACCTGTATGAACATGGAAATATCTACACCGCTATCTGTATGAACATGGTTATATCTACACAGCCATCTGGATGAACATGGAAATATCTACACCGCTATCTGTATGAACATGGAAATATCTACACCGCTATCTGTGTAAATATGCATACATCTTCACCGCAATCTGTATAAACATGGAAATATCTTCACCGCTATCTGAATGAACATGGAAATGTCTACACCGCTATCTATTTGAACATGGAAATATCTACACCGCTATCTGCATGAAAATCGAAATATCTACAGAGCTATCTGCATATACATGGAAATATCTACACAGCTATCTCCTTACACATGGAAATAACTACACCGCTATCTGTATGAACATGGAAATATCTACACCGCCATCTGTATGAACATGGAAATATCTGCACCGCCATCTGTATGAACATATAAATATCTACACGGCCATCTGTATTAAGATGGAGATATGTACACCGCTATCAGTATAAACATGGAAATATCTACACCGCTATCTGTATAAACATGGAAATATCAGCACCGCTATCTGTATGAACATGGAAATATCAGCCCCTCTATCTGTATGAACATGGAAATACCTACACCGCTATCTGTATGAACATGGAAATATCTACACCGCTAGATGTATAAACATGGAATTATCTTCACTGCCATCTGTATGAACATGGATATGTCTACACAGCCATCTGGATGAACATGGAAATATCTACACCGCTATCTGTATGAACATGGAAATAACTACACCGCTATCTGTATGAATATGGAAATATCTGCACCGCCATCTGTATGAACATATAAATATCTACACCGCCATCTGTATTAACATGGAGTTATGTACACCGCTATCTGTATAAACATGGAAATATCTACACCGCTATATGTATAAACATGGAAATATCTACACCGCTATCTGTATAAACATGGAAATATCTACACCGCTATCTGTATAAACATGGAAATATCCACACCGCTCCCTGTATAAACATGGAAATAACAGCACCGCTATCTGTATGAACATGGAAATATCTACACCGCTTTCTGTATGAACATGGAAATATCTACACCGCTATCTGTATGAACATGGAAATATCTACACCGCTATATGTATGAACATGGAAAAATCTACACCGCTATCTGTTTGAACATGGAAATATCTACACCGCTGTCTGCATGAAAATGGAAATATCTTCACAGCTATCTGCATATACATGGAAATATCTACACAGCTATCTATTTACACATGGATATAACTACACCGCTATCTCTATAAACATGGAAATATCTACACCGCTATCTGTATGAACATGGAAATATCTGCATCGCCATCTGTATGAACATATAAATATCTACACCGCCATCTGTATTAAGAAGCAGATATCTACACCTCTATCTGTATTAACCTGGAAATATCTACACCGCTATCTGTATAAACATGGAAATATCTACACCGCTATCTGTATAAACATGGAAATATATACACCGCTACCTGTATAAACATGGAAATATCAGCACAGCTATCTGTATGAACATGGAAATATCTACACCGCTATCTGTACGAACATGGAAATATCTACACCGCTCTCTGTATGAACATGGAAATAGCTACACCGCTATCTGTATGAACATGGAAATATCTACACCACTATCTGTATGAATATGGAAATAACTACACCGCTATCTGTATGAACATGGATATATCTACACAGCCATCTGGATGAACATGGAAATACCTACACCGCTATCTGTATGAACATGGATATATCTACACCGCTATCTGTGTAAACATGCATACATCTTCAGCGCTACCTGTATAAACATGGAAATATCTAAACCGCTATCTGTATGAACATGGAAATATCTACACCGATATCTGTTTGAACATGGAAATATGTAAACCGCTATCTGCATGAAAATGGAAATATCTACACAGCTATCTGCATATACATGGAAATATCTACACAGCTATCTCTTTACACATGGAAATAACTACACCGCTATCTGTATGAACATGGAAATATCTGCACCGCCATCTGCATGTACATAGAAATATCTACTCCGCCATCTGTATTAAGATGGAGATATCTACACCGCTATCTGTATAAACATGGAAATATCTACACCGCTATTTGTATAAACATGGAAATATCTACACCGCTACCTGTATAAACTTGGAAATATCAGCACCGCTATCTGTATGAACATGGAAATATCTACACCGCAATCTGTATGAACATGGAAATATCTACACCGCTATCTGTATGAACATGGATATATATACACCGCTATCTGTATGAACATGGAAAAATCTACACCGCTATCTGTTTGAACATGGAAATATCTACACCGCTGTCTGCATGAAAATGGAAATATCTACACAGCTATCTGCATATACATGGAAATATCTACAAAGCTATCTCTTTACACATGGAAATAACTACACCGCTATCTCTATAAACATGGAAATATCTACACCGCCATCTGTATGAACATGGAAATATCTTCACAGCCATCTGTATGAACATATAAATATGTACACCGCCATCTGTGTTAAGAAGGAGATATCTACACCGCTATCTGTATAAACATGGAAATATCTACAACGCTATCTGTATAAACATGGAAATATCAGCACCGCTATCTGTATGAACATGGAAATATCTGCACCGCTATCTGTATGAACATGGAAATATCTACACCGCTATCTGTATGAACATGGAAATATATTCACCGCCATCTGTATGAACATGGATATATCTACACAGCCAACTGTATGAACATGGAAATATCTACACCGCTATCTGTATGAACATGGAAATATCTACACCGCTATCTGTATTAACATGGAAATATCTTCACTGCCATCTTTATGAACATGGATATGTCTACACAGCCATCTGGATGAACATGGAAATATCTACACCGCGATCTGTATGAATATGGAAATATCTACACCGCTATCTGTGTAATCTTGCATACGTTTCACCGCTATCTGTATAAACATGGAAATATCTACACCGCTATCTGTATGAACATGGAAATATCTACACCGCTATCTGTTTGAACATGGAAATATCTAAACCGCTATCTGCATGAAAATAGAAATATCTACACAGCTATCTGCATATACATGGAAATATCTACAAACCTATCTCTTTGCACATGGAAATAACTAAACCGCTATCTCTATAAACATGGAAATATCTACACCGCCATCTGTATGAACATGGAAATATCTGCACTGCCATCTGTATGAACATATAAATATCTACACCGCCATCTGTATTAAGATGGAGATATCTAAACCGCTATCTGTATAAACATGGAAATATCCACACCGCTATCTGTATAAACATGGAAATATCTACACCGCTATCTGTATGAACATGGAAATATCTACACCGCTATCTGTATGAACATGGATATATCTACACAGACATCTGGATGAACATGGATATATCTACACAGCCATCTGGATGAACATGGAAATAACTACACCGCTATCTGTATGAACATGGAAATATCTACACCGCCATCTGTATAAACATGGAAATATCTACCCTGCTACCAGTATAAACATGGAAATATCTACACCACTACCTGTATAAACATGGAAATATCAGCGCCGCTAACTGTATGAACATGGAAATATCAGCCCCTCTATCTGTATGAACATGGAAATATCTACACCGCTATCTGTATAAACATGGAAATATCTACACCGCTATCTGTATAAAAATGGAAATATCAGCACCGCTATCAGTATGAACATGGAAATATCTGCACCGCCATCTGTATGAACATGGAAATATCTACACCGCTATCTGTGTGAACATGGAGATATCTACACCGCTATCTGTATGAACATGGAAATACCTACACCGACATCTGTATGAACATGGAAATATCTGCACCGCCATGTGTACGAACATATAAATATCTGCACCGCCATCTGTATTAAGGAGATATCTACACCGCTATCTGTATAAACATCGAAATATCTACACTGCTATCTGTATAAACATGGAAATATCTACACCGCTATCTGTATAAACATGGAAATATCAGCACCGCTATCAGTATGAACATGGAAATATCTACACCGCTATCTGTATGAACATGGAAATATCTACACAGCTATCTCTATGAACATGGAAATAACTTCACCGCCATCAGTATGAACATGGATATATCTGCACAGTCATCTGTATGATCATGGAAATATCTACACCGCTATATGTATGAACATGGAAATATCTACACCGCTATCTGTATGAACATGGAAATATCTTCACCGCCATCTGTATGAACATGGATATGTCTACACAGCCATCTGGATGAACATGGAAATGTCTACACCGCGATCTGTATGAATATGGAAATATCTGCACTGCCATCTGTATGAACATATAAATATCTACACCGCCATCTGTATTAAGATGGAGATATCTTCACCGCTATCTGTATAAACTTGGAAATATCTACACCGCTATCTGTATAAACATGGAAATACATACACCGCTACCTGTATAAACATGGAAATATCAGCACTGCTATCTGTATGAACCTGGAAATATCTACACCGCTATGTCAATGAACATGGAAATATCTACACCGCTATCTGTATGAACATGGATATATCTACACAGCCATCTGGATGAACATGGAAATATCTACACCGCTATCTGCATGAACATGGAAATATCTACACCGCTATTTGTGTAAACATGCATACATCTTCACCGCAATCTGCAAAAGCATGGAAATAGCTACACCGCTATCTGAATGAACATGGAAATATCTACAACGCCATCTGTTTGATCATGGAAATATCTAAACCGCTATCAGAATGAAAATGGAAATATCTACACCGCTATCTGCATATACATGGAAATATATACACAGCTATCTCTTTACACTTGGAAATAACTACACCGCTATCTGTAAGAACATGGAAATATCTAAACAGCCATCTGTATGAACACGGAAATATCTGCACCGCCATCTGTATGAACATATAAATATCTACACTTCCATCTGTATTAAGAAGGAGATATCTACAACGCTATCTGTATAAACATGGATATATCTACACCGCTCTCTGTAAAAACATGGAAATATCTACACTGCTACCTGTATAAACATGGAAATATCTAAACAGCTACCTGTATAAAAATGGAAATATCAGCACCGCTATCTGTATGAACATGGAAATATCAGCCCCTCTATCTGTATGAACATGGAAATATCTACACCGCTATCTCTATGAACATGGAAATATCTACACCGCTATCTGTTTGAACATGAAAACCTCTAAACCGCTATCTGCATGAAAATGGAAATATCCACACAGCTATCTGCATATACATGGAAATATCTACACAGCTATATCTTTACACATGGAAATAACTACACCGCTATCTGCATGAACATGGAAATATCTTCACCGCCATCTGTATGAACATGGATATATCTTCACAGCCTCCTGGATGAACATGGAAATATCTACACTGCTATCTGTATGAACATGGAAATACCTGCACTGCTATCTGTATGAACATGGAAATACATAAACCGCTATCTGTATGAACATGGAAATAGCTACACCGCTATCTGTATGAACTTGGAAATATCTACACCGCTATCTGTATGGACATGGAAATATCTACACCGCTATCTGTAGGAACATGGAAATAACTTCACCGCCATCAGTATGAACATGGATATATCTACACAGCCATCTGTATGATCATGGAAATATCTACACCGCTATCTGTTTGAACATGGAAATATCTACACCGCTGTCTGCATGAAAATGGAAATATCTACACAGCTATCTACATATACATGGAAATATCTACACAGCTATCTCTTTACACATGGAAATAACTACACCCCTATATAAACCTGGAAATATCTACACCGCCATCTGTATGAACATGGAAATATCTGCACCGCCATCTGTATGAACATATAAACATCTACACCGCCATCTGTATTAAGAAGGAGATATCTACAACGCTATCTGTATAAACATGGAAATATCTACACCGCTATCTGTATAAACATGGAAACATCTACACCGCTATCTGTATAAACATGGAAATATCTACACCGCTACCTGTATAAACATGGAAATATGAGCACCGCTATCGGTATGAACATGGAAATATCTACACCGCTATCTGTATGAACATGGAAATATCTACAACGCTATCTGTGTAAACATGGAAATATCTTCACCGCCATCTGTTTGAACATGGATATGTCTACACAGCCATCTGGATGAACATGGAAATATCTACACCGCTATCTGTGTAAACATGCATACATCTTCACCGCTATCTGTATAAACATGGAAATATCTACACCGCTATCTGTATGAACATGGAAATATCTACAGCACTATCTGTTTGAACATCTAAATATCTAAACCGCTATTTGCATGAAAATAGAAATATCTACACAGCTATCTGCATATACATGGAAATATCTACAAAGCTATCTCTATACACATGGAAATAACTACACCGCTATCTCTATAAACATGGAAATATCTACAGTACCATCTGTATGAACATGGAAATATCTGCACCGCCATCTGTATGAAGATATAAATATCTACACCCCCATCTATATTAAGATGGAGATATCTACACCGCTATCTGTATAAACTTGGAAATATCTACACCGCTATATGTATAAACATGGAAATATCTACACCGCTATCTGTATAAACATGGAAATATCTACACCGCTATCTGTATGAACATGGATATATCTCCACAGCCATCTGGATGAACATGGAAATATCTACACCGCTATCTGTATGAACATGGAAATATCTACACCGCTATCTGTGTAAATATGCATACATCTTCACCGCAATCTGTATAAACATGGAAATATCTACACCGCTATCTGTGTGAACATGGAAATATCTACACCGCTATCTGTTTGAACATGGAAATATCTACACCGGTATCTGCATGAAAATGGAAATATCTACAGAGATATCTGCATATACATAGAAATATCTACACAGCTATCTCTTTACACATGGAAATAATTACACCGCTATCTGTATGAACATGGAAATATCTACACCGCCATCTGTATGAACATGGAAATATCTGCACCGCCATCTGTATGAACATATAAATATCTACACAGCCATCTGTATTAAGATGGAGATATCTACACCGCTATTTGCATAAACATGGAAATATCTACACCGCTATCTATATAAACATGGAAATATCTACCCCGCTACCTGTATAAACATGGAAATATCAGCACCGCTATCAGTATGAACATGGAAATATCTACACCACTATCTGTATGAACATGGAAATATCTACACCGCTATCTGTATGAACATGGAATAATCTTCACCGCCATCTGTATGAACATGGATATATCTACACAGCCATCTGGATGAACATGGAAATATCTACACCGCTATCTGTATGAACATGGAAATAGCTACACAGCTATCTGTATGAACATGGAAATATCTACACCGCTATCTGTATGAACATGGAAATATCTACACTGCTATCTGTATGAACATGGAAATATCTACACCGCTATCTGTATGAACATGGATATATCTGCACAACCATCTGGATGAACATGGAAATATCTACACCGCTATCTGTATGAACGTGGAAATAGCTACACCGCTATCTGTTTGAACATGGAAATATCTAAACTGCTATCTGCATGAAAATGGAAATATCTACACAGCTATCTGCATATTCCTGGAAATATCTGCACAGCTATCTCTTTACACATGGAAATAACTACACCGCTATCTGTATGAACATGGAAATATCTGCACAGCCATCTGTATGAACATATAAACATCTACACCGCCATCTGTATTAAGATGGAGATATCTACACCGCTATCTGTATAAACATGGAAATGTCTACACCGCTATCTGTATAAACATGGAAATATCAGCACCGCTATCTGTATGAACATGGAAATATCAGCCCCTCTATCTGTATGAACATGGAAATATCTACACCGCTATCTGTATGAACATGGAAATATCTACACCGCTATCTGTATGAACATGGAAATATCTACACCGCTAGATGTATGAACATGGAATTATCTTCACCGCCATCTGTGTGAACATGGATATGTCTACACAGCCATCTGGAGGAACATGGAAATATCTACACCGCTATCTGTATGAACATGGAAATAGCTACTCCGCTATCTGTATGAACATGGAAATATCTGCACCGCCATCTGTATGAACTTATAAATATCTACACCGCCATCTGTTTTAAGATGGAGATATCTACACCGCTATCTGTATAAACATGGAAATATCTACACCGCTATCTGTATAAACATGGAAATATCTACACCGCTATATGTATGAGCATGGAAATATCTACACCGCTATCTGTTTGAACATGGAAATATCTACACCTCTGTCTGCATGAAAATGTAAACATCTACACAGAAATCTGTATATACATGGAAATATCTACACAGCTATCTCTTTACACATGGAAATAACTACACCACTATCTCTAAAAACATGGAAATATCTACACCGCCATCTGTATGAACATGGAAATATCTGCACCGCCATCTGTATGAACATATAAATATATACACCGACATCTGTATTAAGTAGGAGATATCTGCAACGCTATCTGTATAAACCTGGAAGTATCTACACCGCTATCTGTATAAACATGGAAATATCTACCCTGCTATCTGTATAAACATGGAAATATCTACACCGCTACCTGTATAAACATGGAAATAGCACAGCTATCTGTATGAACATGGAAATATCTACACCGCTATCTGTACGAACATGGAAATATATACACCGCTGTCTGTATGAACAAGGAAATAGCTACACCGCTATCTGAACATGGAAATATCTACACCACTATCTGTATGAACATGGAAATAACTACACCGCTATCTGTATGAACATGGATATATCTACACAGCCATCTGGATGGACATGGAAATATCTACACCGCTATCTGTATGAACATGGAAATATCTACACCGCTATCTGTGTAAACATGCATACATCTTCACCGCTATCTGTATAAACATGGAAATATCTACAACGCTATCTGTATGAACATGGAAATATCTACACCTCTGTTTGAACTTGGAAATATCTAAACCGCTATCTGCATGAAAATGGAAATATCTACAGAGCTATCTGCATATACATGGAAATATCTACACAGCTATCTCTTTACCAATGGCAATAACTACACCGCTATCTGTATGAACATGGAAATATCTGCACCGCCATCTGTATGAACATATAAATATCTACACCGCCATCTGTATTAAGATGGATATATCTACACTGCTATCTGTATGAACATGGATATGTCTACACAGCCATCTGGATGAACATGGAAATATCTACACCGCTATCTGTATGAACATGGAAATATATACACCGCTATCTGTATGAACATGGAAATATCTACACCGCTATCTGCATGAACATGGAAACAACTACACCGCTATCTGTATGAACATGGAAATATATACACCGCTATCTGTATGAACATGGAAATATCTACACCGCTATCTGTTTGAACATGGAAATATCTACACCGCTGTCTGCAAGAAAATGGAAATATCTACACAGCTATCTGCATATACATGGAAATATCTACACAGCTATCTCTTTACACATGGAAAAAACTACACCGCTATCTCTAAAAACATGGAAATATCTACACCGCCATCTGTATGAACATGGAAATATCTTCACTGCCATCTGTATGAACATATAAATATCTACACCGCCATCTGTATTAAGGAGATATCTACACCGCTATCTGTATAAACATGGAAATATCTACACCACTATCTGTATAAACATGGAAATATCTACACTGCTATCTGTATAAAAATGGAAATATCAGCACCGCTATCTGTATGAACATGGAAATATCTACACCGCCATCTGTATGAACATGGAAATATCTTCACCGCCATATGTATGAACATATAAATATCTGCACCGCCATCTGTATTAAGGAGATATCTACACCGCTATCTGTATAAACATCGAAATATCTACACTGCTATCTGTATAAACATGGAAATATCTACACCGCTATCTGTATAAACATGGAAATATCTACACCGCTACGTGTATAAAGATGGAAATATCAGCACCGCTATCAGTATGAAAATTGAAATATCTACACCGCTATCTGTATGAACATGGAAATATCTACACCGCTATCCGTATGAACATGGAAATAACTTCACCGCCAAAAGTATGAACATGGATATATCTACACAGCCATCTGTATGATCATGGAAATATCTACACCGCTACATGTATGAACATGGAAATATGTACACCGCTCTCTGTATGAACACGGAAATATCTTCACCGCCATCTGTATGAACATGTATATGTCTACACAGACATCTGGATGAACATGGAAATATGTACACCGCGATCTGTATGAATATGGAAATATCTGCACTGCCATCTGTATGAACATATAAATATCTACACCGTCATCTGTATTAAGATGGAGATATCTTCACCGCTATCTGTATGAACCTGGAAATATCTACACCGCTATATCAATGAACATGGAAATATCTACACCGCTATCTGTATGAACATGGATATATCTACACAGCCATCTGGATGAACATGGAAATATCTACACCGCTATCTGCATGAACATGGGAATATCTACACCGCTATTTGTGTAAACATGCATACATCTCCACCGCAATCTGCAAAAGCATGGAAATAGCTACACCGCTATCTGAATGAACATGGAAATATCTACAACGCTATCTGTTTGATCATGGAAATATCTAAACCGCTATCAGCATGAAAATGGAAATATCTACACCGCTATCTGCATATACATGGAAATATCTACACAGCTATCTCTTTACACATGGAAATAACTACACCGCTATCTGTATGAACATGGAAATATCTAAACAGCCATCTGTATGAACACGGAAATATCTGCACCGCCATCTGTATGAACATATGAATATCTACACCGCCATCTGTATTAAGAAGGAGATATCTACACCGCTATCTGTATAAACATGGATATATCTACACCGCTCTCTGTATAAACATGGAAATATCTACACTGCGACCTGTATAAACATGGAAATATCTAATCCGCTACCAGTATAAAAATGGAAATATCAGCACCGCTATCTGTATGAACATGGAAATATCTACACCGCCATCTGTATGAACATGGAAATATCTGCACCGCCATATGTATGAACATATAAATATCTGCACCGCCATCTGTATTAAGAAGGAGATATCTACACCGCTATCTGTATAAACATTGAAATATCTACACTGCTATCTGTATAAACATGGAAATATCTACACCGCTATCTGTATAAACATGGAAATATCTACACCGCTACGTGTATAAACATGGAAATATCAGCACCGCTATCAGTATGAAAATTGATGTATCTACACCGCTATCTGTATGAACATGGAAATATCTACACCGCTATCTGTATGAACATGGAAATAACTTCACCGCCAAAAGTATGAACATGGATATATCTACACAGCCATCTGTATGATCATGGAAATATCTACACCGCTACATGTATGAACATGGAAATATGTACACCGCTCTCTGTATGAACATGGAAATATCTTCACCGCCATCTGTATGAACATGGATATGTCTACACAGCCATCTGGATGAACATGGAAATATGTACACCGCGATCTGTATGAATATGGAAATATCTGCACTGCCATCTGTATGAACATATAAATATCTACACCGTCATCTGTATTAAGATGGAGATATCTTCACCGCTATCTGTATGAACCTGGAAATATCTACACCGCTATATCAATGAACATGGAAATATCTACACCGCTATCTGTATGAACATGGATATATCTACACAGCCATCTGGATGAACATGGAAATATCTACACCGCTATCTGCATGAACATGGGAATATCTACACCGCTATTTGTGTAAACATGCATACATCTCCACCGCAATCTGCAAAAGCATGGAAATAGCTACACCGCTATCTGAATGAACATGGAAATATCTACAACGCTATCTGTTTGATCATGGAAATATCTAAACCGCTATCAGCATGAAAATGGAAATATCTGCACCGCTATCTGCATATACATGGAAATATCTACACAGCTATCTCTTTACACATGGAAATAACTACACCGCTATCTGTATGAACATGGAAATATCTAAACAGCCATCTGTATGAACACGGAAATATCTGCACCGCCATCTGTATGAACATATGAATATCTACACCGCCATCTGTATTAAGAAGGAGATATCTACACCGCTATCTGTATAAACATGGATATATCTACACCGCTCTCTGTATAAACATGGAAATATCTACACTGCGACCTGTATAAACATGGAAATATCTAATCCGCTACCAGTATAAACATGGAAATATCAGCACCGCTATCTGTATGAACATGGAAATATCAGCCCCTCTATCTGTATGAACATGGAAATATCTACACCGCTATCTCTATGAACATGGAAATATCTACACCGCTATCTGTTTGAACATGAAAATCTCTAAACCGCTATCTGCATGAAAATGGAAATATCCACACAGCTATCTGCATATACATGGAAATATCTACACAGCTATCTCTTTACACATGGAAATAACTACACCGCTATCTGTATGAACATGGAAATATCTTCACCGCCATCTGTATGAACATGGATATATCTTCACAGCCTCCTGGATGAACATGGAAATATCTACACTGCTATCTGTATGAACATGGAAATATCTGCACTGCTATCTGTATGAACATGGAAATACATACACCGCTATCTGTATGAACATGGAAATAGCTACACCGCTATCTGTATGAACATGGAAATATCTACACCGCTATCTGTATGGACATGGAAATATCTTCACAGCCATCGGTATGAACATGGATATATCTACGCAGCCATCTGGATGAACATGGAAATATCTGCACCGCTATCTGTATGAACATGGAAATATCTACACCGCTATCTGTATGAACATGGATATATCTACACAGCCCTCTGTATGAACATGGAAATCCCCACACCGCTATCTGTGTAAACATGCATACATCTTCACCGCTGTCTGTAAAAACTTGGAAATATCTACACCGCTATCTGTATGAACATGGAAATATGTACACCGCTATCTGTTTGAAGATGGAAATATATACACCACTATCTGCATGAAAATGGAACTATCTACACAGCTATCTGCATATACATGGAAATATCTACACATCTATCTCTTTACACATGGAAATAACTACACCGCTATCTGTATGAACATGGAAATATCTACACCGCCATCTGTATGAACATGGAAATATCTGAACCGCCATCTGTATGAACATATAAATATCTACACCGCCATCAGTATTAAGATGGAGATATCTACACTGCTATCTGAATAAACATGGAAATATCTACACTGCTACCTGTATAAACATGGAAACCTCAGCACCGCTATCTGCATAAACATGGAAATATCAGCACCGCTATCTGTATGAACATGGAAATATCTACACCGCTATCTGAATGAACATGGAAATATCTACACCGCTATCTGTATGAACATGGAAATATCTACACCGTATCTGTATGAACATGGAAATATCTACACCGCTATCTGTTTGAACATGGAAATATCTTCACCGCTATCTGTATGAAAATGGAAATATCTACAAAGCTATCTGCATATACATGGAAATATCTACACAGCTATCTCTTTACACATGGAAATAACTACACCGCTATATCTATAAACATGGAAATATCTACACCGCCATCTGTATGAACATGGAAATATCTTCACTGCCATCTGTATGAACATATAAATATCAACACTGCCATCTGTATTAAGGAGATAACTACACCGCTATCTGTATAAACATGGAAATATCTACACCGCTATCTGTATAAACATGGAAATATCTACACCGCTATCTGTATAAACATGGAAATGTCAGCACCGCTATCAATATGAACATGGAAATTTCTGCACCGCCATCTGTATGAACATGGAAATATCTACACCGCTATCAGTGTGAACATGGAGATATCTACACCGCTATCTGTATGAACATGGAAATATCTACACCGCTATCTGTATGAACATGGAAATATCAGCACCGCCATGTGTATGAACATATAAATATCTGCACCGCCATCTGTATTAAGAAGGAGATATCTACACCGCTATCTGTATAAACAAGGAAATATGTACACTGCTATCTGTATAAACATGGAAATATCTACACCGGTATCTGTATAAACATGGAAATATCTACACCGCTACCTGTATAAACATGGAAATATCACCACCGCTATCAGTATGAACATGGAAATATCTACACTGCTATCTGTATGAACATGGAAATATCTACACCGCTATCTGTATGAACATGGGAATATCTTCACCGCCATCTGTATGAACATGGATATGTCTACACAGCCATCTGGATGAACATGGAAATATCAACACCGCCATCTGTATGAACATGGAAATATCTGCACTGCCATCTGTATGAACATATAAATATCTACACCGCCATCTGTATTAAGATGGAGATATCTTCACCGCTATCTGTATAAACTTGGAAATATCTATACCGCTATCTGTATAAACATGGAAATATCTACACCACAATCTCAATGAAAATGGAAATATCTACACCGCTATCTGTATGAACATGGATATATCTAAACAGCCATCTGGATGAACATGGAAATATCTACACCGCTATCTGCATGAACATGGAAATATCTACACCGCTATTTGTGTAAACATGCATACATCTTCACCGCAATCTGCAAAAGCATGGAAATAGCTACACCGCTATCTGAATGAACATGGAAATATCTACACCGCTATCTGTTTGATCATGGAAATATCTAAACCGCTATCAGCATGAAAATGGAAATATCTACACCGCTATCTGCATATACATGGAAATATCTACACAGCTATCTCTTTACACATGGAAATAACTACACCGCTATCTGTATGAACGTGGAAATATCTACACAGCCATCTGTATGAAGATGGAAATATCTGCACCGCCATCTGTATGAACATATAAATATCTACACCGCCATCTGTATTAAGAAGGAGATATCTACACAGCTATCTGTATAAACATGGATATATCTACACCGCTCTCTGTATAAACATGGAATTATCTACACTGCTACCTGCATAAACATGGAAATATCTAAACCGCTACCTGTATAAACATGGAAATAGCACCGCTATCTGTATGAACATGGAAATATCAGCCCCTCTATCTGTATGAACATGGAAATATCTACACCGCTATCTCTATAAACATGGAAATATCTACACCGCTATCTGTTTGATCATGGAAATATCTAAACCGCTATCTGCATGAAAATGGAAATATCCACACAGCTATCTGCATATACATGGAAATACCTACACAGCTATCTCTTTACACATGGAAATAACTACACCGCTATCTGTATGAACATGGAAACATCTACACCGCTATCTGTATGAACATGGATATATCTACACAGCCATCTGGATGAACATGGAAATATCTACACCGCTATCTGCATGAACATGGAAACATCAACACCGCTATTTGTGTAAACATGCATACATCTTCACCGCAATCTGCAAAAGCATGGAAATAGCTACACCACTATCTGAATGAACATGGAAATATCTACACCGCTATCTGTTTGATCATGGAAATATCTAAACCGCTATCAGCATGAAAATGCAAATATCTACACCGCTATCTGCATATACATGGAAATATCTACACAGCTATCTCTTTACACATGGAAATAACTACACCGCTATCTGTATGAACATGGAAATATCTACACCGCTATCTGTATGAACATAGAAAAATCTACATCGCTACCTGTATGAACATGGAAATATCTACACCGCTATCTGTATGAACATGGAAATATCTACACCGCTATCTGTATGAACATGGAAATATCTACACCGCTATCTGAACATGGAAATATCTACACCGCCATCTGTATGAACATGGAAATATCTGCACCGCCATCTGTATGAACATATAAATATCTACACCAACATCTGTATTAAGATGGAGATATCTATACCGCTATCTGAATAAACATGGAAATATCTACACCGCTATCTGTTTTAACATGGAAATATCTACACCGCTATCTGTATAAACATGGAAATATCTACAACGCTACCTGTATAAACATGGAAATATCAGCACCGCTATCTGTATGAACATGGAAATATCTACACCGTTATCTGTATGAACATGGAAATATCTACACCGCTATCTGTATGAACATGGAAATATCTACAAAGCTATCTGAATGAACATGGAAATACCTACACCGCTATCTGTTTGAACATGTAAATATCTACACCGCTAACTGCATGAAAATGGAAATATCTACAAAGCTATCTGCATATACATGGAAATATATACACAGCTATCTCTTTACACATGGAAATAACTACACCGCTATATCTATAAACATGGAAATATTTACACCACCATCTTTATGAACATGGAAATATCTGCACCGCCATCTGTATGAACATACAAATATCTACACCGCCATCTGTATTAAGAAGGAGATATCTACACCGCTATCTGTATAAACATGGAAATATTTATACCACTGCCTGTATAAACATGGAAATATCAGCACCGCTATGTGTATGAACATGGAAATATCTACACCGCTACCTGTATGAACATGGAAATATCTACACCGCTATCTGTATGAACATGGAAATATCTACACCGCTATCTGTATGAACATGGAAATATCTACACTGCTATCTGTATGAACATGGAAATATCTACACCGCTATCTGTATGAACATGGAAATATCTTCACCGCCATCTGTATGAACATGGATATGTCTACACAGCCATCTGTATGAACATGGAAATATCTACACCGCTATCTGTGTAAACATGCATACATCTTCACCACTATCTGTATAAACATGGAAATATCTACACCGCTATCTGTATGAACATGGAAATATCTACACCGCTCTCTCTATGAACATGGAAATATCTACACCGCTATCTGTTTGAACATGGAAATATCTAAAACGCTATCTGCATGAAAATGGAAATACCTACACAGCTATCTGCATATACATGGAAATATCTACACAGCTATCTCTTTACACACGGAAATAACTACACCGCTATCTGTATGAACATGGAAATATCTTCACCGCCATCTGTATGAACATGGATATATCAACACAGCCATCTGGATGAACGTGGAAATATCTACACCGCTATCTGTATAAACATGCATACATCTTCACCGCTATCTGTATAAACATGGAAATATCTACACTGCTATCTGCATGAACATGGAAATATCTACACCGCTATCTGAACATGGAAATATCTACACCGCTATCTGCATGAAAATGGAAATATCTACACAGCGATCTGCATATACATGGAAATATCTACAAAGCTATCTCTTTACACATGGAAATCACTACAGCGCTATCTCTATATACATGCAAATATCTACACTGCCATCTGTATGAACATGGAAATATCTGCACCGACATCTGTATGAAGATATAAATATCTACACCCCAATCTATATTAAGATGGAGATATCTACACCGCTATATGTATAAACATGGAAATATCTACACGGCTATCTGTATAAAGATGGAAATTTCTACACCGCTCTCTGTATAAACATGGAAATATCTACACCGCTACCTGTATAAACATGGAAATATCAAGACCGCTATCTGTATGAACACGGAAATATCTGCACCGCTATCTCTATGAACATGGAAATATCTACACCGCTATCTGTATGAACATGGAAATAGCTACACCGCTATCTGTATGAACATGGAAATATCTACACCAGTACCTGTATGAACATGGAAATATCTACACCGCTATCTGTATGAACATGGATATATCTACACAGCCATCTGGATGAACATGGAAATATCTACACCGCTATCTGTATGAACATGGAAATATCTACACCGCTATCTGTGTAAATATGCATACATCTTCACCGCAATCTGTATAAACATGGAAATATCTTCACCGCTATCTGAATGAACATGGAAATGTCTACACCGCTATCTGTTTGAACATGGAAATATCTACACCGCTATCTGCATGAAAATGGAAATATCTACAGAGCTATCTGCATATACATGGAAATATCTACACAGCTATCTCCTTACACATGGAAATAACTACACTGCTATCTGTATGAACATGGAAATATCTACACCGCCATCTGTATGAACATGGAAATATCTGCACCGCCATCTGTATGAACATATAAATATCTACACGGCCATCTGTATTAAGATGGAGATATCTACACCGCTAAGAGTATAAACATGGAAATATCTACACCGCTATCTGTATAAACATGGAAATATCAGCACCGCTATCTGTATGAACATGGAAATATCAGCCCCTCTATCTGTATGAACATGGAAATACCTACACCGCTATCTGTATGAACATGGAAATATCTACACCGCTAGATGTATAAACATGGAATTATCTTCACTGCCATCTGTATGAACATGGATATGCCTACACAGCCATCTGGATGAACATGGAAATATCTACACCGCTATCTGTATGAACATGGAAATAGCTACACCGCTATCTGTATGAATATGGAAATATCTGCACCACCATCTGTATGAACATATAAATATCTACACCGCCATCTGTATTAACATGGATATATGTACACCGCTATCTGTATTAACATGGAAATATCTACACCGCTATTTGTATAAACATGGAAATATCTACACCGCTATCTGTATAAACATGGAAATATCTACACCGCTACCTGTATAAACATGGAAATATCAGCACCGCTATCTGTATGAACATGGAAATATCTACACTGCTTTCTGTATGAACATGGAAATATCTACACCGCTATCTGTATGAACATGGAAATATCTACACCGCTATATGTATGAACATGGAAAAATCTACACCGCTATCTGTTTGAACATGGAAATATCTACACTGCTGTCTGCATGAAAATGGAAATATCTACACAGCTATCTGCATATACATGGAAATATCTACACAGCTATCTCTTTACACATGGATATAACTACACCGCTATCTCTATAAACATGGAAATATCTACACCGCTATCTGTATGAACATGGAAATATCTGCACCGCCATCTGTATGAACATATAAATATCTACACCGCCATCTGTATTAAGAAGCAGATATCTACACCTCTATCTGTATTAACCTGGAAATATCTACACCGCTATCTGTATAAACATGGAAATATCTACACCGCTATCTGTATAAACATGGAAATATCTACACCGCTACCTGTATAAACATGGAAATATCAGCACAGCTATCTGTATGAACATGGAAATATCTACACCGCTATTTGTACGAACATGGAAATATCTACACCGCTATCTGTATGAACATGGAAATAGCTACACCGCTATCTGTATGAACATGGAAATATCTACACCACTATCTGTATGAATATGGAAATAACTACACCGCTATCTGTATGAACATGGATATATCTACACAGCTATCTGGATGAACATGGAAATACTTACACCGCTATCTGTATCAACATGGATATATCTACACCGCTATCTGTGTAAACATGCATACATCTTCAGCTCTACCTGTATAAACATGGAAATATCTACAACGCTATCTGTATAAACATGGAAATATCAGCACCGCTATCTGTATGAACATGGAAATATCTGCACCGCTATCTGTATGAACATGGAAATATCTACACCGCTATCTGTATGAACATGGAAATATATTCACCGCCATCTGTATGAACATGGATATATCTACACAGCCAACTGTATGAACATGGAAATATCTACACCGCTATCTGTATGAACATGGAAATATCTACACCGCTATCTGTATTAACATGGAAATATCTTCACTGTCATCTTTATGAACATGGATATGTCTACACAGCCATCTGGATGAACATGGAAATATCTACACCGCGAACTGTATGAATATGGAAATATCTACACCGCTATCTGTGTAATCTTGCATACGTTTCACCGCTATCTGTATAAACATGGAAATATCTACACCGCTATCTGTATGAACATGGAAATATCTACACCGCTATCTGTTTGAACATGGAAATATCTAAACCGCTATATGCATGAAAATAGAAATATCTACACAGCTATCTGCATATACATGGAAATATCTACAAACCTATCTCTTTACACATGGAAATAACTAACCCGCTATCTCTATAAACATGGAAATATCTACACCGCCATCTGTATGAACATGGAAATATCTGCACTGCCATCTGTATGAACATATAAATATCTACACCGCCATCTGTATTAAGATGGAGATATCTTCACCGTTATCTGTATAAACTTGGAAATATCTACACCGCTATCTTTGTAAACCTGGAAATATCTACACCGCTATCTGTATAAACATGGAAATATCTACACCGCTACCTGTATAAACATGGAAATATCAGCACCGCTATCTGTATGAACATGGAAATATCTACACCGCTATCTCTATGAACATGGAAGTATCTACACCGCTATCTGCATGAACATGGAAATAGCTACACCGCTATCTGTACGAACATGGAAATATCTACACTTCTATCTGTATGAACATGGAAATATCTACACCGCTATCTGTATGAACATGGATATATCTACACAGCCATCTGGATGAACATGGAAATATCTACACCGCTATCTGCATGAACATGGAAATATCTACACCGCTATCTGTGTAAACATGCATACACCTTCACTGCAATCTGTATAAGCATGGAAATATCTACAACGCTATCTGTATGAACATGGAAATATCTACACCGCTATCTGTTTGAAGATGGAAATATCTAAACCGCTATCAGCATGAAAATAGAAATATCTACACAGCTATCTGCATATACATGGAAATATCTACACAGCTATCTCTTTACACATGGAAATAACTACACCGCTATCTGTATGAACATGGAAATATCTACACCGCCATCTGTATGAACATGGAAATATCTGCACCGCCATCTGAATAAACATATAAAAACCTACCACGCCATCTGTATTAAGATGGAGATATCTACACCGCTATCTGTATAAACATGGGAATATCTACCCTGCTACCAGTATAAACATGGAAATATCTACACCACTACCTGTATAAACATGGAAATATCAGCGCCGCTATCTGTATGAACATGGAAATATCAGCCCCTCTATCTGTATGAACATGGAAATATCTACACCGCTATCTCTATGAACATGGAAATATCTACACCGCCATCTGTATGAACATGGATATATCTACACAGCCATCTGGATGAACATGGAAATATCTACACCGCTATCTGTATGAACATGGAAATATCTACACCGCTATCTGTTTTAACATGGAAATACATACACCGCTATGTGTATGAACATGGAAATAGCTACACCGCTATCTGAATGCAGATGGAAATTTCTTCACCGCCATCTGTATGAACATGGATATATCTACACAGCCATCTGGATGAACATAGAAATATCTACACCGCTATCTGTATGAACATGGAAATATCTACACCGCTATCTGTATGAACATGGAAATATCTACACCGCTATCTG
The DNA here is from genome assembly GCF_029281585.2 of Gorilla gorilla gorilla. Taxonomy (NCBI): domain Eukaryota; kingdom Metazoa; phylum Chordata; class Mammalia; order Primates; family Hominidae; genus Gorilla; species Gorilla gorilla. The sequence continues at coordinate 1,750,823 of NC_073248.2, forward strand.
TATGGACATGGAAATATCTACACCGCTATCTGTACGAACATGGAAATAACTTCACCGCCATCAGTATGAACATGGATATATCTACACAGCCATCTGTATGATCATGGAAATATCTACACCGCTATCTGTTTGAACATGGAAATATCTACACCGCTGTCTGCATGAAAATGGAAATATCTACACAGCTATCTGCATATACATGGAAATATCTACACAGCTATCTCTTTACACATGGAAATAACTACACCCCTATATAAACATGGAAATATCTACACCGCCATCTGTATGAACATGGAAATATCTGCACCGCCATCTGTATGAACATATAAACATCTACACCGCCATCTGTATTAAGAAGGAGATATCTACAATGCTATCTGTATAAACATGGAAATATCTACACCGCTATCTGTATAAACATGGGAACATCTACACCGCTATCTGTATAAACATGGAAATATCTACACCGCTACCTGTATAAACATGGAATTATCAGCACCGCTATCGGTATGAACATGGAAATATCTACACCGCTATCTGTATGAACTTGGAAATATCTACACCGCTATCTGTGTAAACATGGAAATATCTTCACCGCCATCTGTTTGAACATGGATATGTCTACACAGCCATCTGGATGAACATGGAAATATCTACACCGCGATCTGTATGAACATGGAAATATCTACACCGCTATCTGTGTAAACATGCATACATCTTCACCGCTATCTGTATAAACATGGAAATACCTACACCGCTATCTGTATGAACATGGAAATATCTACACCACTATCTGTTTGAACATCTAAATATCTAAACCGCTATCTGCATGAAAATAGAAATGTCTACACAGCTATCTGCATATACATGGAAATATCCACAAAGCTATCTCTCTACACATGGAAAAAACTACACCGCTATCTCTATAAACATGGAAATATCTACAGTGCCATCTGTATGAACATGGAAATATCTGCACCGCCATCTGTATGAAGATATAAATATCTACACCCCCATCTATATTAAGATGGAGATATCTACACCGCTATCTGTATAAACTTGGAAATATCTACACCGCTATATGTATAAACATGGAAATATCTACACCGCTATCTGTATAAACATGGAAATATCTACACCGCTATCTGTATGAACATGGATATATCTACACAGCCATCTGGATGAACATGGAAATATCTACACCGCTATCTGTATGAACATGGAAATATCTACACCGCTATCTGTGTAAATATGCATACATCTTCACCGCAATCTGTATAAACATGGAAATATCTACACCGCTATCTGTGTGAACATGGAAATTTCTACACCGCTATCTGTTTGAACATGGAAATATCTACACCGGTATCTGCATGAAAATGGAAATATCTACAGAGCTATCTGCATATACATAGAAATATCTACACAGCTATCTCTTTACACATGGAAATAACTACACCGCTATCTGTATGAACATGGAAATATCTACACCGCCATCTGTATGAACATGGAAATATCTGCACCGCCATCTGTATGAACATATAAATATCTACACGGCCATCTGTATTAAGATGGAGATATCTACACCGCTATTTGTATAAACATGGAAATATCTACACCGCTATCTGTATAAACATGGAAATATCTACCCCGCTACCTGTATAAACATGGAAATATCAGCACCGCTATCTGTATGAACATGGAAATATCTACACCACTATCTGAATGAACATGGAAATATCTACACCGCTATCTGTATGAACATGGAATTATCTTCACCGCCATCTGTATGAACATGGATATATCTACACAGCCATCTGGATGAACATGGAAATATCTACACCGCTATCTGTATGAACATGGAAATAGCTACACAGCTATCTGTATGAACATGGAAATATCTACACCGCTATCTGTATGAACATGGAAATATCTACACTGCTATCTGTATGAACATGGAAATATCTACACCGCTATATGTATGAACATGGATATATCTACACAACCATCTGGATGAACATGGAAATATCTACACCGCTATCTGTATGAACGTGGAAATAGCTACACCGCTATCTGTTTGAACATGGAAATATCTAAACCGCTATCTGCATGAAAATCGAAATATCTACACAGCTATCTGCATATACCTGGAAATATCTGCACAGCTATCTCTTTACACATGGAAATAACTACACCGCTATCTGTATGAACATGGAAATATCTGCACAGCCATCTGTATGAACATATAAACATCTACACCGCCATCTGTATTAAGATGGAGATATCTACACCGCTATCTGTATAAACATGGAAATGTCTACACCGCTATCTGTATAAACATGGAAATATCAGCACCGCTATCTGTATGAACATGGAAATATCAGCCCCTCTATCTGTATGAACATGGAAATATCTACACCGCTATCTGTTTGAACATGGAAATATCTACACCGCTGTCTGCATGAAAATGTAAATATCTACAGAGAAATCTGTATATACATGGAAATATCTACACAGCTATCTCTTTACACATGGAAATAACTACACCGCTATCTCTAAAAACATGGAAATATCTACACCGCCATCTGTATGAACATGGAAATATCTGCACCGCCATCTGTATGAACATATAAATATCTACACCGCCATCTGTATTAAGAAGGAGATATCTGCACCGCTATCTGTATAAACCTGGAAATATCTACACCGCTATCTGTATAAACATGGAAATATCTACCCCGCTATCTGTATAAACATGGAAATATCTACACCGCTACCTGTATAAACATGGAAATATCAGCACCGCTATGTGTATTAACATGGAAATATCTACACCGCTACCTGTATGAACATGGAAATATCTACACCGCTATCTGTATGAACATGGAAATATCTACACCGCTATCTGTATGAACATGGAAATATCTACACCGCTATCTGTATGAACATGGAAATATCTACACCGCTATCTGTATGAACATGGATATAACTACACAGCCATCTGGATGAACATGGAAATATCTACACCGCTATCTGTATGAACATGGAAATATCTTCACCGCCGTCTGTATGAACATGGATATGTCTACACAGCCATCTGTATGAACATGGAAATATCTACACCGCTATCTGTGTAAACATGCATACATCTTCACCAGTATCTGTATAAACATGGAAATATCTACACCGCTATCTGTATGAACATGGAAATATCTACACCGCTCTCTCTATGAACATGGAAATATCTACACCGCTATCTGTTTGAACATGGAAATATCTAAAACGCTATCTGCATGAAAATGGAAATATCTACACAGCTATCTGCATATACATGGAAATATCTACACAGCTATCTCTTTACACACGGAAATAACTACACCGCTATCTGTATGAACATGGAAATATCTTCACCGCCATCTGTATGAACATGGATATATCAACACAGCCATCTGGATGAACGTGGAAATATCTACACCGCTATCTGTATAAACATGCATACATCTTCACCGCTATCTGTATAAACATGGAAATATCTACACTGCTATCTGCATGAACATGGAAATATCTACACCGCTATTTGAACATGTAAATATCTACACCGCTTTCTGCATGAAAATGGAAATATCTACACAGCGATCTGCATATACATGGAAATATCTACAAAGCTATCTCTTTACACATGGAAATCACTACAGCGCTATCTCTATATACATGCAAATATCTACACTGCCATCTGTATGAACATGGAAATATCTGCACCGACATCTGTATGAAGATATAAATATCTACACCCCAATCTATATTAAGATGGAGATATCTACACCGCTATATGTATAAACATGGAAATATCTACACGGCTATCTGTATAAAGATGGAAATTTCTACACCGCTCTCTGTATAAACATGGAAATATCTACACCGCTACCTGTATAAACATGGAAATATCAAGACCGCTATCTGTATGAACACGGAAATATCTGCACCGCTATCTCTATGAACATGGAAATATCTACACCGCAATCTGTATGAACATGGAAATAGCTACACCGCTATCTGTATGAACATGGAAATATCTACACCAGTACCTGTATGTACATGGAAATATCTACACCGCTATCTGTATGAACATGGATATATCTACACAGCCATCTGGATGAACATGGAAATATCTACACCGCTATCTGTATGAACATGGAAATATCTACACCGCTATCTGTGTAAATATGCATACATCTTCACCGCAATCTGTATAAACATGGAAATATCTTCACCGCTATCTGAATGAACATGGAAATGTCTACACCGCTATCTGTTTGAACATGGAAATATCTACACCGCTATCTCTAAAAACATGGAAATATCTACACCGCCATCTGTATGAACATGGAAATATCTGCACCGCCATCTGTATGAACATATAAATATCTACACCGCCATCTGTATTAAGAAGGAGATATCTGCACCGCTATCTGTATAAACCTGGAAATATCTACCCCGCTATCTGTATAAACATGTAAATATCTACACCGCTACCTGTATAAACATGGAAACAGCACAGCTATCTCTATGAACATGGAAATATCTACACCGCTATCTGTACGAACATGGAAATATATACACCGCTGTCTGTATGAACATGGAAATAGCTACACCGCTATCTGAACATGGAAATATCTACACCACTATCTGTATGAACATGGAAATAACTACACCGCTATCTGTATGAACATGGATATATCTACACAGCCATCTGGATGGACATGGAAATATCTACACCGCTATCTGTATGAACATGGAAATATCTACAACGCTATCTGTGTAAACATGCATACATCTTCACCGCTATCTGTATAAACATGGAAATATCTACAACGCTATCTGTATGAACATGGAAATATCTACACCTCTGTTTGAACTTGGAAATATCTAAACCGCTATCTGCATGAAAATGGAAATATCTACAGAGCTATCTGCATATACATGGAAATATCTACACAGCTATCTCTTTACCAATGGCAATAACTACACCGCTATCTGTATGAACATGGAAATATCTGCACCGCCATCTGTATGAACATATAAATATCTACAACGCCATCTGTATTAAGATGGAGATATCTACACCGCTATCTGTATGAACATGGATATGTCTACACAGCCATCTGGATGAACATGGAAATATCTACACCGCTATCTGTATGAACATGGAAATATCTACACCGCTATCTGTATGAACATGGAAATATCTACACCGCTATCTGTATGAACATGGAAACATCTACACTGCTATCTGTATGAACATGGAAATATATACACCGCTATCTGTATGAACATGGAAATATCTACACCGCTATCTGTTTGAACATGGAAATATCTACACCGCTGTCTGCATGAAAATGGAAATATCTACACAGCTATCTGCATATACATGGAAATATCTACACAGCTATCTCTCTACACATGGAAATAACTACACCGCAATCTCTAAAAACATGGAAATATCTACACCGCCATCTGTATGAACATGGAAATATCTTCACTGCCATCAGTATGAACATATAAATATCTACACCGCCATCTGTATTAAGGAGATATCTACACCGCTATCTGTATAAACATGGAAATATCTACACCGCTATCTGTATAAACATGGAAATATCTACACCGCTATCTGTATAAAAATGGAAATATCAGCACCGCTATCAGTATGAACATGGAAATATCTGCACCGCCATCTGTATGAACATGGAAATATCTACACCGCTATCTGGGTGAACATGGAGATATCTACACGGCTATCTGTATGAACATGGAAATATCTACACCGCCATCTGTATGAACATGGAAATATCTGCCCCGCCATGTGTATGAACATATAAATATCTGCACCGCCATCTGTATTAAGAAGGAGATATCTACACCGCTATCTGTATAAACATCGAAATATCTACACTGCTATCTGTATAAACATGGAAATATCTACACCGCTATCTGTATAAACATGGAAATATCTACACCGCTACGTGTATAAACATGGAAATATCAGCACCGCTATCAGTATGAACATGGAAATATCTACACCGCTATCTGTATGAACATGGAAATATCTACACCGCTATCTGTATGAACATGGAAATAACTTCACCGCCAAAAGTATGAACATGGATATATCTACACAGCCATCTGTATGATCATGGAAATATCTACACCGCTATATGTATGAACATGGAAATATGTACACCGTTATCTGTATGAACATGGAAATATCTTCACCGCCATCTGTATGAACATGGATATGTCTACACAGCCATCTGGATGCACATGGAAATATCTACACCGCGATCTGTATGAATATGGAAATATCTGCACTGCCATCTGTATGAACATATAAATATCTACACCGCCATCTGTATTAAGATGGAGATATCTTCACCGCTATCTGTATAAACTTGGAAATATCTACACCGCTATCTGTATAAACATGGAAATACCTACACCGCTACCTGTATAAACATGGAAATATCAGCACTGCTATCTGTATGAACCTGGAAATATCTACACCGCTATATCAATGAACATGGAAATATCTACACCGCTATCTGTATGAACATGGATATATCTACACAGCCATCTGGATGAACATGGAAATATCTACACTGCTATCTGCATGAACATGGAAATATCTACACCGCTATTTGTGTAAACATGCATACATCTTCACCGCAATCTGCAAAAGCATGGAAATAGCTACACCGCTATCTGAATGAACATGGAAATATCTACAACGCTATCTGTATGAACATGGAAATATCTACACCGCTATCTGTGTAAACATGCATACATCTTCACCGCTATCTGTATAAACATGGAAATATCTACAACGCTATCTGTATGAACATGGAAATATCTACACCTCTGTTTGAACTTGGAAATATCTAAACCGCTATCTGCATGAAAATGGAAATATCTACAGAGCTATCTGCATATACATGGAAATATCTACACAGCTATCTCTTTACCAATGGCAATAACTACACCGCTATCTGTATGAACATGGAAATATCTGCACCGCCATCTGTATGAACATATAAATATCTACAACGCCATCTGTATTAAGATGGAGATATCTACACCGCTATCTGTATGAACATGGATATGTCTACACAGCCATCTGGATGAACATGGAAATATCTACACCGCTATCTGTATGAACATGGAAATATATACACCGCTATCTGTATGAACATGGAAATATCTACACCGCTATCTGTATGAACATGGAAACATCTACACCGCTATCTGTATGAACATGGAAATATATACACCGCTATCTGTATAAACATGGAAATATCTACACCGCTATCTGTTTGAACATGGAAATATCTACACCGCTGTCTGCATGAAAATGGAAATATCTACACAGCTATCTGCATATACATGGAAATATCTACACAGCTATCTCTCTACACATGGAAATAACTACACCGCTATCTCTAAAAACATGGAAATATCTACACCGCCATCTGTATGAACATGGAAATATCTTCACTGCCATCTGTATGAACATATAAATATCTACACCGCCATCTGTATTAAGCAGATATCTACACCGCTATCTGTATAAACATGGAAATATCTACACCGCTATCTGTATAAACATGGAAATATCTACACCGCTATCTGTATAAAAATGGAAATATCAGCACCGCTATCAGTATGAACATGGAAATATCTGCACCGCCATCTGTATGAACATGGAAATATCTACAGCGCTATCTGTGTGAACATGGAGATATCCACACGGCTATCTGTATGAACATGGAAATATCTACACCGCCATCTGTATGAACATGGAAATATCTGCCCCGCCATGTGTATGAACATATAAATATCTGCACCGCCATCTGTATTAAGAAGGAGATATCTACACCGCTATCTGTATAAACATCGAAATATCTACACTGCTATCTGTATAAACATGGAAATATCTACACCGCTATCTGTATAAACATGGAAATATCTACACCGCTACGTGTATAAACATGGAAATATCAGCACCGCTATCAGTATGAACATGGAAATATCAACACCGCTATCTGTATGAACATGGAAATATCTACACCGCTATCTGTATGAACATGGAAATAACTTCACCGCCAAAAGTATGAACATGGATATATCTACACAGCCATCTGTATGATCATGGAAATATCTACACCGCTATATGTATGAACATGGAAATATGTACACCGTTATCTGTATGAACATGGAAATATCTTCACCGCCATCTGTATGAACATGGATATGTCTACACAGCCATCTGGATGCACATGGAAATATCTACACCGCGATCTGTATGAATATGGAAATATCTGCACTGCCATCTGTATGAACATATAAATATCTACACCGCCATCTATATTAAGATGGAGATATCTTCACCGCTATCTGTATAAACTTGGAAATATCTACACCGCTATCTGTATAAACATGGAAATACCTACACCGCTACCTGTATAAACATGGAAATATCAGCACTGCTATCTGTATGAACCTGGAAATATCTACACCGCTATATCAATGAACATGGAAATATCTACACCGCTATCTGTATGAACATGGATATATCTACACAGCCATCTGGATGAACATGGAAATATCTACACCGCTATCTGCATGAACATGGAAATATCTACACCGCTATTTGTGTAAACATGCATACATCTTCACCGCAATTTGCAAAAGCATGGAAATAGTTACACCGCTATCTGAATGAACATGGAAATATCTACAACGCTATCTGTTTGATCATGGAAATATCTAAACCGCTATCAGCATGAAAATGGAAATATCTACACCGCTATCTGCATATACATGGAAATATCTACACAGCTATCTCTTTACACATGGAAATAACTACACCGCTATCTGTATGAACATGGAAATATCTAAACAGCCATCTGTATGAACACGGAAATATCTGCACCACCATCTGTATGAACATATAAATATCTACACCGCCATCTGTATTAAGAAGGAGATATCTACACCGCTATCTGTATAAACATGGATATATCTACACCGCTCTCTGTATAAACATGGAAATATCTACACTGCTACCTGTATAAACATGGAAATATCTAATCCGCTACCTGTATAAACAAGGAAATATCAGCACCGCTATCTGTATGAACATGGAAATATCAGCCCCTCTATCTGTATGAACATGGAAATATCTACACCGCTATCTCTATGAACATGGAAATATCTACACCGCTATCTGTTTGAACATGAAAATCTCTAAACCGCTATCTGCATGAAAATGGAAATATCCACACAGCTATCTGCATATACATGGAAATATCTACAGAGCTATCTCTTTACACATGGAAATAACTACACCACTATCTGTATGAACATGGAAATATCTTCACCGCCATCTGTATGAACATGGATATATCTTCACAGCCTCCTGGAAGAACATGGAAATATCTACACTGCTATCTGTATGAACATTTAAATAGCTACACTGCTATCTGTATGAACATGGAAATATCTGCACTGCTATCTGTATGAACATGGAAATACATACACCGCTATCTGTATGAACATTTAAATAGCTACACCGCTATCTGTATGAACATGGAAATATCTACACCGCTATCTGTATGGACATGGAAATATCTTCACCGCCATCGGTATGAACATGGATATATCTACGCAGCCATCTGGATGAACATGGAAATATCTACACCGCTATCTGTATGAACATGGAAATATCTACACCGCTATCTGTATGAACATGGATATATCTACACAGCACTCTGTATGAACATGGAAATCTCCACACCGCTATCTGTGTAAACATGCATACATCCTCACCGCTGTCTGTAAAACCTTGGAAATATCTACACCGCTATCTGTATGAACATGGAAATATGTACACCGCTATCTCTATGAAGATGGAAATATATACACCACTATCTGCATGAAAATGGAACTATCTACACAGCTCTCTGCAAATACATGGAAATATCTACACATCTATCTCTTTACACATGGAAATAACTACACCGCTATCTGTATGAACATGGAAATATCTACACCGCCATCTGTATGAACATGGAAATATCTGCACCGCCATCTGTATGAACATATAAATATCTACACCGCCATCTGTATTAAGATGGAGATATCTACACTGCTATCTGAATAAACATGGAAATATCTTCAATGCTACCTGTATAAACATGGAAACATCAGCACCACTATCTGCATAAACATGGAAATATCAGCACCGCTATCTGTATGAACATGGAAATATCTACACCGCTATCTGTATGAACATGGATATATCTACACAACCATCTGGATGAACATGGAAATAACTACACCGCTATCTGTATGAACGTGGAAATAGCTACACCGCTATCTGTTTGAACATGGAAATATCTAAACCGCTATCTGCATGAAAATGGAAATATCTACACAGCTATCTGCATATACCTGGAAATATCTGCACAGCTATCTCTTTACACATGGAAATAACTACACCGCTATCTGTATGAACATGGAAATATCTGCAAAGCCATCTGTATGAATATATAAACATCTACACCGCCATCTGTATTAAGATGGAGATATATACACCGCTATCTGTATAAACATGGAAATGTCTACACCACTATCTGTATAAACATGGAAATATCAGCACAGCTATCTGTATGAACATGGAAATATCAGCCCCTCTATCTGTATGAACATGGAAATATCTACACCGCTATCTGTATGAACATGTAAATATCTACACCGCTAGATGTATGAACATGGAATTATCTTCACCGCCATCTGTGTGAACATGGATATGTCTACACAGCCATCTGGAGGAACATGGAAATATCTACACCGCTATCTGTATGAACATGGAAATAGCTACTCCGCTATCTGTATGAACATGGAAATATCTGCACCGCCATCTGTATGAACATATAAATATCTACACCGCCATCTGTATTAATATGGAGATATCTACACCGCTATCTGTATAAACATGGAAATATCTACACCGCTATCTGTATAAACATGGAAATATCTACACCACTATCTGTATAAACATGGAAATATCTACACCGCTACCTGTATAAACATGGAAATAACAGCACCGCTATCTGTATGAACATGGAAATATCTACACCGCTATCTGTATGAACATTGAAATATCTACACCGCTATCTGTATGAACATGGAAATATCTACACCACTATATGTATGAACATGGAAATATCTACACCGCTATCTGTTTGAACATGGAAATATCTACACCGCTGTCTGCATGATAATGTAAATATCTACACAGAAATCTGTATATACATGGAAATATCTACACAGCTATCTTTTTACACATGGAAATAACTACACCGCTATCTCTAAAAACATGGAAATATCTACACCGCCATGTGTATGAACATGGAAATATCTGCACCGCCATCTGTATGAACATATAAATATCTACACCGCCATCTGTATTAAGAAGGAGATATCTGCACCGCTATCTGTATAAACCTGGAAATATCTACACCGCTATCTGTATAAACATGGAAATATCTACACCGCTATCTGTATAAACATGGAAATATCTACACCGCTACCTGTATAAACATGGAAACAGCACAGCTATCTGTATGAACATGGAAATATCTACACCGCTATCTGTACGAACATGGAAATATATACACCGCTGTCTGTATGAACATGGAAATAGCTACACCGCTATCTGAACATGGAAATATCTACACCACTATCTGTATGAACATGGAAATAACTACACCGCTATCTGTATGAACATGGATATATCTACACAGCACTCTGTATGAACATGGAAATCTCCACACCGCTATCTGTGTAAACATGCATACATCCTCACCGCTGTCTGTAAAACCTTGGAAATATCTTCACCGCTATCTGTATGAACATGGAAATATGTACACCGCTATCTCTATGAAGATGGAAATATATACACCACTATCTGCATGAAAATGGAACTATCTACACAGCTCTCTGCAAATACATGGAAATATCTACACATCTATCTCTTTACACATGGAAATAACTACACCGCTATCTGTATGAACATGGAAATATCTACACCGCCATCTGTATGAACATGGAAATATCTGCACCGCCATCTGTATGAACATATAAATATCTACACCGCCATCTGTATTAAGATGGAGATATCTACACTGCTATCTGAATAAACATGGAAATATCTTCAATGCTACCTGTATAAACATGGAAACATCAGCACCACTATCTGCATAAACATGGAAATATCAGCACCGCTATCTGTATGAACATGGAAATATCTACACCGCTATCTGTATGAACATGGATATATCTACACAACCATCTGGATGAACATGGAAATAACTACACCGCTATCTGTATGAACGTGGAAATAGCTACACCGCTATCTGTTTGAACATGGAAATATCTAAACCGCTATCTGCATGAAAATGGAAATATCTACACAGCTATCTGCATATACCTGGAAATATCTGCACAGCTATCTCTTTACACATGGAAATAACTACACCGCTATCTGTATGAACATGGAAATATCTGCACAGCCATCTGTATGAATATATAAACATCTACACCGCCATCTGTATCAAGATGGAGATATATACACCGCTATCTGTATAAACATGGAAATGTCTACACCACTATCTGTATAAACATGGAAATATCAGCACCGCTATCTGTATGAACATGGAAATATCAGCCCCTCTATCTGTATGAACATGGAAATATCTACACCGCTATCTGTATGAACATGTAAATATCTACACCGCTAGATGTATGAACATGGAATTATCTTCACCGCCATCTGTGTGAACATGGATATGTCTACACAGCCATCTGGAGGAACATGGAAATATCTACACCGCTATCTGTATGAACATGGAAATAGCTACTCCGCTATCTGTATGAACATGGAAATATCTGCACCGCCATCTGTATGAACATATAAATATCTACACCGCCATCTGTATTAATATGGAGATATCTACACCGCTATCTGTATAAACATGGAAATATCTACACCGCTATCTGTATAAACATGGAAATATCTACACCACTATCTGTATAAACATGGAAATATCTACACCGCTACCTGTATAAACATGGAAATAACAGCACCGCTATCTGTATGAACATGGAAATATCTACACCGCTATCTGTATGAACATTGAAATATCTACACCGCTATCTGTATGAACATGGAAATATCTACACCACTATATGTATGAACATGGAAATATCTACACCGCTATCTGTTTGAACATGGAAATATCTACACCGCTGTCTGCATGATAATGTAAATATCTACACAGAAATCTGTATATACATGGAAATATCTACACAGCTATCTTTTTACACATGGAAATAACTACACCGCTATCTCTAAAAACATGGAAATATCTACACCGCCATGTGTATGAACATGGAAATATCTGCACCGCCATCTGTATGAACATATAAATATCTACACCGCCATCTGTATTAAGAAGGAGATATCTGCACCGCTATCTGTATAAACCTGGAAATATCTACACCGCTATCTGTATAAACATGGAAATATCTACCCCGCTATCTGTATAAACATGGAAATATCTACACCGCTACCTGTATAAACATGGAAACAGCACAGCTATCTGTATGAACATGGAAATATCTACACCGCTATCTGTACGAACATGGAAATATATACACCGCTGTCTGTATGAACATGGAAATAGCTACACCGCTATCTGAACATGGAAATATCTACACCACTATCTGTATGAACATGGAAATAACTACACCGCTATCTGTATGAACATGGATATATCTACACAGCCATCTGGATGGACATGGAAATATCTACACCGCTATCTGTATGAACATGGAAATATCTACAAAGCTGTCTGAATGAACATGGAAATATCTACACCGCTATCTGAACATGGAAATATCTACACCGCTATCTGTATGAAAATGGAAATATCTACAAAGCTATCTGCATATACATGGAAATATCTACACCGCCATCTGTATGAACATGGATATATCTACACAGCCATCTGGATGAACATGGAAATATCTACACCGCTATCTGTATGAACATGGAAATATCTACACCGCTATCTGTATGAACATGGAAATACATACACCGCTATGTGTATGAACATGGAAATAGCTACACCGCTATCTGAATGCACATGGAAATTTCTTTACCGCCATCTGTATGAACATGGATATATCTACACAGCCATCTGGATGAACATAGAAATATCTACATCTCTATCTGTATGAACATGGAAATATCTACACCGCTATCTGTATGAACATGGAAATATCTACACCGCTATCTGTATGGACATGGAAATATCTACACCGCTATCTGTACGAACATGGAAATAACTTCACCGCCATCAGTATGAACATGGATATATCTACACAGCCATCTGTATGATCATGGAAATATCTACACCGCTATCTGTTTGAACATGGAAATATCTACACCGCTGTCTGCATGAAAATGGAAATATCTACACAGCTATCTGCATATACATGGAAATATCTACACAGCTATCTCTTTACACATGGAAATAACTACACCCCTATATAAACATGGAAATATCTACACCGCCATCTGTATGAACATGGAAATATCTGCACCGCCATCTGTATGAACATATAAACATCTATACCGCCATCTGTATTAAGAAGGAGATATCTACAATGCTATCTGTATAAACATGGAAATATCTACACCGCTATCTTTATAAACATGGGAACATCTACACCGCTATCTGTATAAACATGGAAATATCTACACCGCTACCTGTATAAACATGGAATTATCAGCACCGCTATCGGTATGAACATGGAAATATCTACACCGCTATCTGTATGAACTTGGAAATATCTACACCGCTATCTGTGTAAACATGGAAATATCTTCACCGCCATCTGTTTGAACATGGATATGTCTACACAGCCATCTGGATGAACATGGAAATATCTACACCGCGATCTGTATGAACATGGAAATATCTACACCGCTATCTGTGTAAACATGCATACATCTTCACCGCTATCTGTATAAACATGGAAATACCTACACCGCTATCTGTATGAACATGGAAATATCTACACCACTATCTGTTTGAACATCTAAATATCTAAACCGCTATCTGCATGAAAATAGAAATGTCTACACAGCTATCTGCATATACATGGAAATATCCACAAAGCTATCTCTCTACACATGGAAAAAACTACACCGCTATCTCTATAAACATGGAAATATCTACAGTGCCATCTGTATGAACATGGAAATATCTGCACCGCCATCTGTATGAAGATATAAATATCTACACCCCCATCTATATTAAGATGGAGATATCTACACCGCTATCTGTATAAACTTGGAAATATCTACACCGCTATATGTATAAACATGGAAATATCTACACCGCTATCTGTATAAACATGGAAATATCTACACCGCTATCTGTATGAACATGGATATATCTACACAGCCATCTGGATGAACATGGAAATATCTACACCGCTATCTGTATGAACATGGAAATATCTACACCGCTATCTGTGTAAATATGCATACATCTTCACCGCAATCTGTATAAACATGGAAATATCTACACCGCTATCTGTGTGAACATGGAAATTTCTACACCGCTATCTGTTTGAACATGGAAATATCTACACCGGTATCTGCATGAAAATGGAAATATCTACAGAGCTATCTGCATATACATAGAAATATCTACACAGCTATCTCTTTACACATGGAAATAACTACACCGCTATCTGTATGAACATGGAAATATCTACACCGCCATCTGTATGAACATGGAAATATCTGCACCGCCATCTGTATGAACATATAAATATCTACACGGCCATCTGTATTAAGATGGAGATATCTACACCGCTATTTGTATAAACATGGAAATATCTACACCGCTATCTGTATAAACATGGAAATATCTACCCCGCTACCTGTATAAACATGGAAATATCAGCACCGCTATCTGTATGAACATGGAAATATCTACACCACTATCTGAATGAACATGGAAATATCTACACCGCTATCTGTATGAACATGGAATTATCTTCACCGCCATCTGTATGAACATGGATATATCTACACAGCCATCTGGATGAACATGGAAATATCTACACCGCTATCTGTATGAACATGGAAATAGCTACACAGCTATCTGTATGAACATGGAAATATCTACACCGCTATCTGTATGAACATGGAAATATCTACACTGCTATCTGTATGAACATGGAAATATCTACACCGCTATATGTATGAACATGGATATATCTACACAACCATCTGGATGAACATGGAAATATCTACACCGCTATCTGTATGAACGTGGAAATAGCTACACCGCTATCTGTTTGAACATGGAAATATCTAAACCGCTATCTGCATGAAAATGGAAATATCTACACAGCTATCTGCATATACCTGGAAATATCTGCACAGCTATCTCTTTACACATGGAAATAACTACACCGCTATCTGTATGAACATGGAAATATCTGCACAGCCATCTGTATGAACATATAAACATCTACACCGCCATCTGTATTAAGATGGAGATATCTACACCGCTATCTGTATAAACATGGAAATGTCTACACCGCTATCTGTATAAACATGGAAATATCAGCACCGCTAACTGTATGAACATGGAAATATCAGCCCCTCTATCTGTATGAACATGGAAATATCTACACCGCTATCTGTTTGAACATGGAAATATCTACACCGCTGTCTGCATGAAAATGTAAATATCTACAGAGAAATCTGTATATACATGGAAATATCTACACAGCTATCTCTTTACACATGGAAATAACTACACCGCTATCTCTAAAAACATGGAAATATCTACACCGCCATGTGTATGAACATGGAAATATCTGCACCGCCATCTGTATGAACATATAAATATCTACACCGCCATCTGTATTAAGAAGGAGATATCTGCACCGCTATCTGTATAAACCTGGAAATATCTACACCGCTATCTGTATAAACATGGAAATATCTACCCCGCTATCTGTATAAACATGGAAATATCTACACCGCTACCTGTATAAACATGGAAACAGCACAGCTATCTGTATGAACATGGAAATATCTACACCGCTATCTGTACGAACATGGAAATATATACACCGCTGTCTGTATGAACATGGAAATAGCTACACCGCTATCTGAACATGGAATATCTACACCACTATCTGTATGAACATGGAAATAACTACACCGCTATCTGTATGAACATGGATATATCTACACAGCCATCTGGATGGACATGGAAATATCTACACCGCTATCTGTATGAACATGGAAATATCTACAAAGCTAACTGAATGAACATGGAAATATCTACACCGCTATCTGAACATGGAAATATCTACACCGCTATCTGTATGAAAATGGAAATATCTACAAAGCTATCTGCATATACATGGAAATATCTACACAGCTATCTCTTTACACATGGAAATAACTACACCGCTATATCTATAAACATGGAAATATCTACACCGCCATCTGTATGAACATGGAAATATCTTCACTGCCATCTGTATGAACATATAAATATCAACACTGCCATCTGTATTAAGGAGATATATACACCGCTATCTGTATAAACATGGAAATATCTACACCGCTATCTGTATAAACATGGAAATATCTACACCGCTATCTGTATAAAAATGGAAATATCAGCACCGCTATCAGTATGAACATGGAAATTTCTGCACCGCCATCTGTATGAACATGGAAATATCTACACCGCTAACTGTGTGAACATGGAGATATCTACACCGCTATCTGTATGAACATGGAAATATCAACACCGCCATCTGTATGAACATGGAAATATCTGCACCGCCATGTGTATGAACATATAAATATCTGCACCGCCATCTGTATTAAGAAGGAGATATCTACACCGCTATCTGTATAAACAAGGAAATATCTACACTGCTATCTGTATAAACATGGAAATATCTACACCGCTATCTGTATAAACATGGAAATATCTACACCGCTACCTGTATAAACATGGAAATATCAGCACCGTTATCAGTATGAACATGGAAATATCTACACCGCTATCTGTATGAACATGGAAATATCTACACCGCTATCTGTATGAACATGGAAATATCTTCACCGCCATCTGTATGAACATGGATATGTCTACAAAGCCATCTGGATGAACATGGAAATATCTACACCGCCATCTGTATGAACATGGAAATATCTGCACTGCGGTCTGTATGAACATATAAATATCTAAACCGCCATCTGTATTAAGATGGAGATATCTTCACCGCTATCTGTATAAACTTGGAAATATCTACACCGCTATCTGTATAAACATGGAAATATCTACACGGCAATCTCAATGAACATGGAAATATCTACACCGCTATCTGTATGAACATGGATATATCTACACAGCCATCTGGATGAACATGGAAATATCTACACCGCTATCTGAACATGGAAATATCTACACCGCTATCTGTATGATCATGGATATATCTACACAGCCCTCTGTATGAACATGGAAATCTCCACACCGCTATCTGTGTAAACATGCATACATCTTCACCGCTGTCTGTAAAAACTTGGAAATATCTACACCGCTATCTGTATGAACATGGAAATATGTACACCGCTATCTGTTTGAAGATGGAAATATATACACCGCTATCTGCATGAAAATGGAACTATCTACACAGTTATCTGCATATACATGGAAATATCTACACATCTATCTCTTTACACATGGAAATAACTACACCGCTATCTGTATGAACATGGAAATATCTACACCGCCATCTGTATGAACATGGAAATATCTGCACCGCCATCTGTATGAACATATAAATATCTACACCGCCATCTGTATTAAGATGGAGATATCTACACTGCTATCTGAATAAACATGGAAATATCTACACTGCTACCTGTATAAACATGGAAACATCAGCACCGCTATCTGCATAAACATGGAAATATCAGCACCGCTATCTGTATGAACATGGAAATATCTACACCGCAATCTGTATGAACATGGAAATATCTACACCGTATCTGTATGAACATGGAAATATCTACACCGCTATCTGTATGAACATGGAAATATCTACACCGCTATCTGTTTGAACATGTAAATATCTACACCGGTATCTGTATGAAAATGGAAATATCTACAAAGCTATCTGCATATACATGGAAATATCTACACAGCTATCTCTTTACACATGGAAATAACTACACCGCTATATCTATAAACATGGAAATATCTACACCGCCATCTGTATGAACATGGAAATATCTTCACTGCCATCTGTATGAACATATAAATATCAACACTGCCATCTGTATTAAGGAGATATATACACCGCTATCTGTATAAACATGGAAACATCTACACCGCTATCTGTATAAACATGGAAATATCTACACCGCTATCTGTATATAAATGGAAATATCAGCACCGCTATCAGTATGAACATGGAAATTTCTGCACCGCCATCTGTATGAACATGGAAATATCTACACCGCTATCTGTGTGAACATGGAGATATCTACACCGCTATCTGTATGAACATGGAAATATCAACACCGCCATCTGTATGAACATGGAAATATCTGCACCGCCATGTGTATGAACATATAAATATCTGCACCGCCATCTGTATTAAGAAGGAGATATCTACACCGCTATCTGTATAAACAAGGAAATATCTACACTGCTATCTGTATAAACATGGAAATATCTACACCGCTATCTGTATAAACATGGAAATATCTACACCGCTACCTGTATAAACATGGAAATATCAGCACCGTTATCAGTATGAACATGGAAATATCTACACCGCTATATGTATGAACATGGAAATATCTACACCGCTATCTGTATGAACATGGAAATATCTTCACCGCCATCTGTATGAACATGGATATGTCTACAAAGCCATCTGGATGAACATGGAAATATCTACACCGCCATCTGTATGAACATGGAAATATCTGCACTGCCGTCTGTATGAACATATAAATATCTACACCGCCATCTGTATTAAGATGGAGATATCTTCACCGCTATCTGTATAAACATGGAAATATCTACACCGCTATCTGTATAAACATGGAAATATCTACACCGCTACCTGTATAAACATGGAAATATCAGCACCGTTATCAGTATGAACATGGAAATATCTACACCGCTATATGTATGAACATGGAAATATCTACACCGCTATCTGTATGAACATGGAAATATCTTCACCGCCATCTGTATGAACATGGATATGTCTACAAAGCCATCTGGATGAACATGGAAATATCTACACCGCCATCTGTATGAACATGGAAATATCTGCACTGCCGTCTGTATGAACATATAAATATCTACACCGCCATCTGTATTAAGATGGAGATATCTTCACCGCTATCTGTATAAACATGGAAATATCTACACCGCTATCTGTATAAACATGGAAATATCTACACCGCTACCTGTATAAACATGGAAATATCAGCACCGTTATCAGTATGAACATGGAAATATCTACACCGCTATATGTATGAACATGGAAATATCTACACCGCTATCTGTATGAACATGGAAATATCTTCACCGCCATCTGTATGAACATGGATATGTCTACAAAGCCATCTGGATGAACATGGAAATATCTACACTGCCATCTGTATGAACATGGAAATATCTGCACTGCCGTCTGTATGAACATATAAATATCTACACCGCCATCTGTATTAAGATGGAGATATCTTCACCGCTATCTGTATGAACATGGAAATATCTACACCGCTATCTGTATGAACATGGATATATCTACACAGCCATCTGGATGAACATGGAAATATCTACACCGCTATCTGCATGAACATGGAAATATCTACTCCGCTATTTGTGTAAACATGCATACATCTTCACCGCAATCTGCAAAAGCATGGAAATAGCTACTCCGCTATCTGAATGAACATGGAAATATCTACACCGCTATCTGTTTGATCATGGAAATATCTAAACCACTATCAGCATGAAAATGGAAATATCTACACCGCTATCTGCATATACATGGAAATATCTACACAGCTATCTCTTTACACATGGAAATAACTACACCGCTATCTGTATGAACATGGAAATATCTACACAGCCATCTGTATGAACATGGAAATATCTGCACCGCCATCTGTATGAACATATAAATATCTACACCGACATCTGTATTAAGAAGGAGATATCTACACAGCTATCTGTATAAACATGGATATATCTACACCGCTCTCTGTATAAACATGGAAATATCTACACTGCTACCTGTATAAACATGGAAATATCTAAACCGCTACCTGTATAAACATGGAAATTGCACCGCTATCTGTATGAACATGGAAATATCAGCCCCTCTATCTGTATGAACATGGAAATATCTACACCGCTATCTCTATAAACATGGAAATATCTACACCGCTATCTGTTTGAACATGGAAATATCTAAACCGCTATCTGCATGAAAATGGAAATATCCACACAGCTATCTACATATACATGGAAATATCTACACAGCTATCTCTTTACACATGGAAATAATTACACCGCTGTCTGTATGAACATGGAAATATCTACACCGCTATCTGTATGAACATAGAAAAATCTACAGCGCTACCTGTATGAACATGGAAATATCTACACCGCTATCTGTATGAACATGGAAATATCTACACCGCTATATGTATGAACATGGAAATATCTACACCGCTATCTGAACATGGAAATATATACACCGCCATCTGTATGAACATGGAAATATCTGCACAGCCATCTGTATGAAAATATAAATATCTACACCAACATCTGTATTAAGATGGAGATATCTATACCGCTATCTGAATAAACATGGAAATATCTACACCGGTATCTGTATTAACATGGAAATATCTACACCGCTATCTGTATAAACATGGAAATATCTACACCGCTACCTGTATAAACATGGAAATATCAGCACCGCTATCTGTATGAACATGGAAATATCTACACCGCTATCGGTATGAACATGGAAATATCTACACCGCCATCTGTATGAACATGGAAATATCTTCACTGCCATCAGTATGAACATATAAATATCTACACCGCCATCTGTATTAAGGAGATATCTACACCGCTATCTGTATAAACATGGAAATATCTACACCGCTAACTGTATAAACATGGAAATATCTACACCGCTATCTGTATAAAAATGGAAATATCAGCACCGCTATCAGTATGAACATGGAAATATCTGCACCGCCATCTGTATGAACATGGAAATATCTACACCGCTATCTGGGTGAACATGGAGATATCTACACGGCTATCTGTATGAACATGGAAATATCTACACCGCCATCTGTATGAACATGGAAATATCTGCCCCGCCATGTGTATGAACATATAAATATCTGCACCGCCATCTTTATTAAGAAGGAGATATCTACACCGCTATCTGTATAAACATCGAAATATCTACACTGCTATCTGTATAAACATGGAAATATCTACACCGCTATCTGTATAAACATGGAAATATCTACACCGCTACGTGTATAAACATGGAAATATCAGCACCGCTATCAGTATGAACATGGAAATATCTACACCGCTATCTGTATGAACATCGAAATATCTACACCGCTATCTGTATGAACATGGAAATAACCTCACCGCCAAAAGTATGAACATGGATATATCTACACAGCCATCTGTATGATCATGGAAATATCTACACCGCTATATGTATGAACATGGAAATATGTACACCGTTATCTGTATGAACATGGAAATATCTTCACCGCCATCTGTATGAACATGGATATGTCTACACAGCCATCTGGATGCACATGGAAATATCTACACCGCGATCTGTATGAATATGGAAATATCTGCACTGCCATCTGTATGAACATATAAATATCTACACCGCCATCTGTATTAAGATGGAGATATCTTCACCGCTATCTGTATAAACTTGGAAATATCTACACCGCTATCTGTATAAACATGGAAATACCTACACCGCTACCTGTATAAACATGGAAATATCAGCACTGCTATCTGAATGAACCTGGAAATATCTACACCGCTATATCAATGAACATGGAAATATCTACACCGCTATCTGTATGAACATGGATATATCTACACAGCCATCTGGATGAACATGGAAATATCTACACTGCTATCTGCATGAACATGGAAATATCTACACCGCTATTTGTGTAAACATGCATACATCTTCACCGCAATCTGCAAAAGCATGGAAATAGCTACACCGCTATCTGAATGAGCATGGAAATATCTACAACGCTATCTGTATGAACATGGAAATATCTACACCGCTATCTGTGTAAACATGCATACATCTTCACCGCTATCTGTATAAACATGGAAATATCTACAACGCTATCTGTATGAACATGGAAATATCTACACCTCTGTTTGAACTTGGAAATATCTAAACCGCTATCTGCATGAAAATGGAAATATCTACAGAGCTATCTGCATATACATGGAAATATCTACACAGCTATCTCTTTACCAATGGCAATAACTACACCGCTATCTGTATGAACATGGAAATATCTGCACCGCCATCTGTATGAACATATAAATATCTACAACGCCATCTGTATTAAGATGGAGATATCTACACCGCTATCTGTATGAACATGGATATGTCTACACAGCCATCTGGATGAACATGGAAATATCTACACCGCTATCTGTATGAACATGGAAATATATACACCGCTATCTGTATGAACATGGAAATATCTACACCGCTATCTGTATGAACATGGAAACATCTACACCGCTATCTGTATGAACATGGAAATATATACACCGCTATCTGTATGAACATGGAAATATCTACACCGCTATCTGTTTGAACATGGAAATATCTACACCGCTGTCTGCATGAAAATGGAAATATCTACACAGCTATCTGCATATACATGGAAATATCTACACAGCTATCTCTCTACACATGGAAATAACTACACCGCTATCTCTAAAAACATGGAAATATCTACACCGCCATCTGTATGAACATGGAAATATCTTCACTGCCATCTGTATGAACATATAAATATCTACACCGCCATCTGTATTAAGGAGATATCTACACCGCTATCTGTATAAACATGGAAATATCTACACCGCTATCTGTATAAACATGGAAATATCTACACCGCTATCTATATAAAAATGGAAATATCAGCACCGCTATCAGTATGAACATGGAAATATCTGCACCGCCATCTGTATGAACATGGAAATATCTACACCGCTATCTGTGTGAACATGGAGATATCTACACGGCTATCTGTATGAACATGGAAATATCTACACCGCCATCTGTATGAACATGGAAATATCTGCCCCGCCATGTGTATGAACATATAAATATCTGCACCGCCATCTGTATTAAGAAGGAGATATCTACACCGCTATCTGTATAAACATCGAAATATCTACACTGCTATCTGTATAAACATGGAAATATCTACACCGCTATCTGTATAAACATGGAAATATCTACACCGCTACGTGTATAAACATGGAAATATCAGCACCGCTATCAGTATGAACATGGAAATATCTACACCTCTATCTGTATGA
This sequence comes from Gorilla gorilla gorilla, assembly GCF_029281585.2. NCBI lineage: Eukaryota > Metazoa > Chordata > Mammalia > Primates > Hominidae > Gorilla > Gorilla gorilla. Next base: position 1,775,665 of record NC_073248.2, read on the forward strand.
ACATGGAAATATCTACACCGCTATCTGTATGAACATGGAAATAACTTCACCGCCAAAAGTATGAACATGGATATATCTACACAGCCATCTGTATGATCATGGAAATATCTACACCGCTATATGTATGAACATGGAAATATGTACACCGTTATCTGTATGAACATGGAAATATCTTCACCGCCATCTGTATGAACATGGATATGTCTACACAGCCATCTGGATGCACATGGAAATATCTACACCGCGATCTGTATGAATATGGAAATATCTGCACTGCCATCTGTATGAACATATAAATATCTACACCGCCATCTGTATTAAGATGGAGATATCTTCACCGCTATCTGTATAAACTTGGAAATATCTACACCGCTATCTGTATAAACATGGAAATACCTACACCGCTACCTGTATAAACATGGAAATATCAGCACTGCTATCTGTATGAACCTGGAAATATCTACACCGCTATCAGTATGAACATGGATATATCTACACCGCTATCTGTATGAACATGGATATATCTACACAGCCATCTGGATGAACATGGAAATATCTACACCGCTATCTGCATGAACATGGAAATATCTACACCGCTATTTGTGTAAACATGCATACATCTTCACCGCAATCTGCAAAAGCATGGAAATAGTTACACCGCTATCTGAATGAACATGGAAATATCTACCACGCTATCTGTTTGATCATGGAAATATCTAAACCGCTATCAGCATGAAAATGGAAATATCTACACTGCTATCTGCATATACATGGAAATATCTACACAGCTATCTCTTTACACATGGAAATAACTACACCGCTATCTGTATGAACATGGAAATATCTAAACAGCCATCTGTATGAACACGGAAATATCTGCACCGCCATCTGTATGAACATATAAATATCTACACCGCCATCTGTATTAAGAAGGAGATATCTACACCGCTATCTGTATAAACATGGATATATCTACACCGCTCTCTGTATAAACATGGAAATATCTACACTGCTACCTGTATAAACATGGAAATATCTAATCCGCTACCTGTATAAACATGGAAATATCAGCACCGCTATCTGTATGAACATGGAAATATCAGCCCCTCTATCTGTATGAACATGGAAATATCTACACCGCTATCTCTATGAACATGGAAATATCTACACCGCTATCTGTTTGAACATGAAAATCTCTAAACCGCTATCTGCATGAAAATGGAAATATCCACACAGCTATCTGCATATACATGGAAATATCTACACAGCTATCTCTTTACACATGGAAATAACTACACCACTATCTGTATGAACATGGAAATATCTTCACCGCCATCTGTATGAACATGGATATATCTTCACAGCCTCCTGGAAGAACATGGAAATATCTACACTGCTATCTGTATGAACATTTAAATAGCTACACTGCTATCTGTATGAACATGGAAATATCTGCACTGCTATCTGTATGAACATGGAAATACATACACCGCTATCTGTATGAACATTTAAATAGCTACACCGCTATCTGTATGAACATGGAAATATCTACACCGCTATCTGTATGGACATGGAAATATCTTCACCGCCATCGGTATGAACATGGATATATCTACGCAGCCATCTGGATGAACATGGAAATATCTACACCGCTATCTGTATGAACATGGAAATATCTACACCGCTATCTGTATGAACATGGATATATCTACACAGCCCTCTGTATGAACATGGAAATCTCCACACCGCTATCTGTGTAAACATGCATACATCTTCACCGCTGTCTGTAAAAACTTGGAAATATCTACACCGCTATCTGTATGAACATGGAAATATGTACACCGCTATCTGTTTGAAGATGGAAATATATACACCACTATCTGCATGAAAATGGAACTATCTACACAGCTCTCTGCAAATACATGGAAATATCTACACATCTATCTCTTTACACATGGAAATAACTACACCGCTATCTGTATGAACATGGAAATATCTACACCGCCATCTGTATAAACATGGAAATATCTGCACCGCCATCTGTATGAACATATAAATATCTACACCGCCATCTGTATTAAGATGGAGATATCTACACTGCTATCTGAATAAACATGGAAATATCTACAATGCTACCTGTATAAACATGGAAACATCAGCACCACTATCTGCATAAACATGGAAATATCAGCACCGCTATCTGTATGAACATGGAAATATCTACACTGCTATCTGTATGAACATGGATATATCTACACAACCATCTGGATGAACATGGAAATAACTACACCGTTATCTGAATGAACGTGGAAATAGCTACACCGCTATCTGATTGAACATGGAAATATGTAAACCGCTATCTGCATGAAAATGGAAATATCTACACAGCTATCTGCATATACCTGGAAATATCTGCACAGCTATCTCTTTACACATGGAAATAACTACACCGCTATCTGTATGAACATGGAAATATCTGCACAGCCATCTGTATGAACATATAAACATCTACACCGCCATCTGTATTAAGATGGAGATATCTACACCGCTATCTGTATAAACATGGAAATGTCTACACCGCTATCTGTATAAACATGGAAATATCAGCACCGCTATCTGTATGAACATGGAAATATCAGCCCCTCTATCTGTATGAACATGGAAGTATCTACACCGCTATCTGTATGAACATGGAAATATCTACACAGCTAGATGTATGAACATGGAATTATCTTCACCGCCATCTGTGTGAACATGGATATGTCTACACAGCCATCTGGAGGAACATGGAAATATCTACACCGCTATCTGTATGAACATGGAAATAGCTACTCCGCTATCTGTATGAACATGGAAATATCTGCACCGCCATCTGTATGAACATATAAATATCTACACCGCCATCTGTATTAATATGGAGATATCTACACCGCTATCTGTATAAACATGGAAATATCTACACCGCTATCTGTATAAACATGGAAATATCTACACCACTATCTGTATAAACATGGAAATATCTACACCGCTACCTGTATAAACATGGAAATATCAGCACCGCTATCTGTATGAACATGGAAATATCTACACCGCTATCTGTATGAACATTGAAATATCTACACCGCTATCTGTATGAACATGGAAATATCTACACCGCTATATGTATGAACATGGAAATATCTACACCGCTATCTGTTTGAACATGGAAATATCTACACCGCTGTCTGCATGAAAATGTAAATATCTACACAGAAATCTGTATATACATGGAAATATCTACACAGCTATCTCTTTACTCATGGAAATAACTACACCGCTATCTCTATAAACATGGAAATATCCACACCGCCATCTGTATGAACATGGAAATATCTGCACCGCCATCTGTATGAACATATAAATATCTACACCGCCATCTGTATTAAGATGGAGATATCTACACCGCTATCTGTATAAACCTGGAAATATCTACACCGCTATCTGTATGAACATGGAAATAGCTACACCGCTATCTGTATCAACATGGAAATATCTACACCACTATCTGTATGAACATGGAAATATCTACACCGCTATCTGTATGAACATGGACATATCTACACAGCCATCGGGATGAACATGGAAATATCTACACCGCTATCTGTATGAACCTGGAAATATCTACACCGCTATCTGTGTAAACATGCATACATCTTCACCGCTATCTGTATAAACATGGAAATATCTACACCGCTATCTGTATGAACATGGAAATATCTACACCGCTATCTGTGTAAACATGCATACATCTTCACCGCTATCTGTATAAACATGGAAATATCTACAACGCTATCTGTATGAACATGGAAATATCTACACCTCTGTTTGAACTTGGAAATATCTACACCGCTATCTGTACGAACATGGAAATATATACACCGTTATCTGTAGGAACATGGAAATATCTACACCGCTGTCTGTATGAACATGGAAATAGCTACACTGCTATCTGAACATGGAAATATCTACACCACTATCTGTATGAACATGGAAATAACTACACCGATATCTGTATGAACATGGATATATCTACACAGACATCTGGATGAACATGGATATATCTACACCGCTATCTGTATGAACATGGAAATATCTACAAAGCTATCTGAATGAACATGGAAATACCTACACCGCTATCTGTTTGAACATGTAAATATCTACACGGCTAACTGCATGAAAATGGAAATATCTACAAAGCTATCTGCATATACATGGAAATATATACACAGCTATCTCTTTACACATGGAAATAACTACACCGCTATATCTATAAACATGGAAATATTTACACCACCATCTGTATGAACATATAAATATCTACACCGCCATCTGTATTAAGAAGGAGATATCTACACCGCTATCTGTATAAACATGGAAATATCTACACCACTGCCTGTATAAACATGGAAATATCAGCACCGCTATCTGTATGAACATGGAAATATCTACACCGCTACCTGTATGAACATGGAAATATCTACACCGCTATCTGTATGAACATGGAAATATCTACACCGCTCTCTGTATGAACATGGAAATATCTACACCGCTATCTGTATGAACATGGAAATATCTACACCGCTATCTGTATGAACATGGATATAACTACACAGCCATCTGGATGAACATGGAAATATCTACACCGCTATCTGTGTAAACATGCAGACATCTTCACCGCTATCTGTATAAACATGGAAATATCTACACCGCTATCTGTTTGAACATCTAAATATCTAAACCGCTATCTGCATGAAAATAGAAATATCTACACAGCTATCTGCATATACATGGAAATATCCACAAAGCTATCTCTCTACACATGGAAAAAACTACACCGCTATCTCTATAAACATGGAAATATCTACAGTGCCATCTGTATGAACATGGAAATATCTTCACCGCCATCTGTATGAAGATATAAATATCTACACCCCCATCTATATTAAGATGGAGATATCTACACTGCTATCTGTATAAACTTGGAAATATCTACACCGCTATATGTATAAACATGGAAATATCTACACCGCTATCTGTATAAAAATTGAAATATCTACACCGCTATCTGTATGAACATGGATATATCTACACAGCCATCTGGAGGAACATGGAAATATCTACACCGCTATCTGTATGAACATGGAAATATCTACACCGCTATCTGTGTAAATATGCATACAACTTCACCGCAATCTGTATTAACATGGAAATATCTACACCGCTATCTGTATTAACATGGAAATATCTACACCGCTATCTGTATAAACATGGAAATATCTACACCGCTACCTGTATAAACATGGAAATATCAGCACCGCTATCTGTATGAACATGGAAATATCTACACCGCTATCTGTATGAACATGGAAATATCTACACCGCTATCTGTATGAACATGGAAATATCTACAAAGCTATCTGAATGAACATGGAAATACCTACACCGCTATCTGTTTGAACATGTAAATATCTACACCGCTAACTGCATGAAAATGGAAATATATACAAAGCTATCTGCATATACATGGAAATATATACACAGCTATCTCTTTACACATGGAAATAACTACACCGCTATATCTATAAACATGGAAATATTTACACCACCATCTGTATGAACATGGAAATATCTGCACCGCCATCTGTATGAACATATAAATAACTACACCGCCATCTGTATTAAGAAGGAGATATCTACACCGCTATCTGTATAAACATGGAAATATCTACACCACTGCCTGTATAAACATGGAAATATCAGCACCGCTATGTGTATGAACATGGAAATATCTACACCGCTACCTGTATGAACATGGAAATATCTACACCGCTATCTGTATGAACATGGAAATATCTACACCGCTATCTGTATGAACATGGAAATATCTACACCGCTATCTGTATGAACATGGAAATATCTACACCGCTATCTGTATGAACATGGATATAACTACACAGCCATCTGGATGAACATGGAAATATCTACACCGCTATCTGTATGAACATGGAAATATCTACACCGCTATCTGTGTAAATATGCATACATCTTCACCGCAATCTGTATAAACATGGAAATATTTTCACCGCTATCTGAATGAACATGGAAATGTCTACACAGCTATCTGTTTGAACATGGAAATATCTACACCGCTAACTGCATGAAAATGGAAATATCTACAGAGCTATCTGCATATACATGAAAATATCTACACAGCTATCTCCTTACACATGGAAATAACTACACCGCTAAATGTATGAACATGGAAATATCTACACCGCCATCTGGATGAACATGGAAATATCTGCACCGCCATCTGTATGAACATATAAATATCTACACGGCCATCTGTATTAAGATGGAGATATCTACACCGCTATCAGTATAAACATGGAAATATCTACACCGCTACCTGTATAAACATGGAAATATCAGCACCGCTATCTGTATGAACATGGAAATATCAGCCCCTCTATCTGTATGAACATGGAAATACCTACACCGCTATCTGTATGAACATGGAAATATCTACACCGCTAGATGTATAAACATGGAATTATCTTCGCTGCCATCTGTATGAAAAAGGATATGTCTACACAGCCATCTGGATGAACATGGAAATATCTACATCGCTATCTGTATGAACATGGAAATATCTACACCGCTATCTGTATGAACATGGATATATCTACACAGCCCTCTGGATGAACTTGGAAATATCCACTCCGCTATCTGTGTAAACATGCATACATCTTCACCGCGATCTGTATAAACATGGAAATATCTACACCGCTATCTGTATGAACATGGAAATATCTACACCTCTATCTGTTTGAATATGGAAATATATACACCGCTATATGCGTGAAAATGGAAATATCTACACAGCTATCTGCATATACATGGAAATGTCTACACAGCTATCTCTTTACTCATGGAAATAACTACACCGCTAACAGTATGAACATGGAAATATCTACACCGCTATCTGTATGAACATGGAAATATCTGCACCGCCATCTGTATGAACATATAAATATCTACACCGCCATCTGTATTAAGAAGGAGATATGTAAACCGCTATCTGTATAAGCATGGAAATACCTACACTGCTGCCTGTATAAACATGGAAATATCAGCACTGCTATCTGTATAAAGATGGAATTATCTACACCGCAACCTGTATGAACATGCAAATATATACTCCGCTATCTGTATGAACATGGAAATATCTACACCGCTATCTGTATGAACATGGAAATATCTACACCGCTATCTGTATGAACATGGAAATGTCTACACCGCCATCTGTATGAACATGGAAATATCTACACCGCTATCTGTATGAACATGGATATGTCTGCACAGCCCTCTGTATGAACATGGAAATCTCCACACCTCTATCTGTGTAAACATGAATACATCTTCACCGCTGTCTGTATAAACTTGGAAATATCTACACCGCTATCTGTATGAACATGGAAATATATACACCTTTATCTGAAGATGGAAATATATACACCACTCTCTGCATGAAAATGGAAATATCTACACAGCTATCTGCATATACATGGAAATATCTACACAGCTATCTCTTTACACACGGAAATAACTACACCGCTATCTGTATGAACATGGAAATATCTACACCGCCATCTGTACGAACATGGAAATATCTGCACCGCCATCTGTATGAACATATAAATATCTACTCCGCCATCTGTATTAAGATGGAAATATCTACACTGCTATCTGAATAAACATGGAAATATCTGCACTGCTACCTGTATAAACATGGAAACATTAGCACCGCTATCTGCATAAACATGGAAATATCAGCACCGCTATCTGTATGAACATGGAAATATCTACACCGCTATCTGTATGAACATGGAATTATCTACACCGCTATCTGTATGAACATGGAAATATCTACACCGCTATCTGTATGAACATGGAAATATCTACACCGCTATATGTTTGAACATGTAAATATCTACACCGCTATCTGTATGAAAATGGAAATATCTACAAAGCTATCTGCATATACATGGAAATATCTACACAGCTATCTCTTTACACATGGAAATAACTACACCGCTATATCTATAAACATGGAAATATCTACACCGCCATCTGTATGAACATGGAAATATCTGCACCGCCATCTGTATGAACATATAAATATCTACACCGCCATCTGTATTAAGAAGGAGATATGTAAACCGCTATCTGTATAAGCATGGAAATACCTACACTGCTGCCTGTATAAACATGGAAATATCAGCACTGCTATCTGTATAAAGATGGAATTATCTACACCGCAACCTGTATGAACATGCAAATATATACTCCGCTATCTGTATGAACATGGAAATATCTACACCGCTATCTGAATGAACATGGAAATATCTACACCGCTATCTGTATGAACATGGAAATGTCTACACCGCCATCTGTATGAACATGGAAATATCTGCACCGCCATCTGTATGAACATATAAATATCTACACCGCCATATGTATTAAGATGGAGATATCTACACCGCTATCTGAATAAACATGGAAATATCTACACCGCTATCTGTATAAACATGGAGATATCTACACCGCTATCTCTATAAACATGGAAATATCTACACCGCTACCTGTATAAACATGGAAATATCGGCACCACTATCTGTATGAACATGGAAATATCTACACCGCTATCTGTATGAACATGGAAATATCTACACCGCTATCTGTATGAACATGGAAATATCTACAAAGCTATCTGAATGAACATGGAAATATCTACACCGCTATCTGTTTGAACATGTAAATATCTACACCGCTATCTGCATGAAAATGGAAATATCTACAAAGCTATCTGCATATACATGGAAATAGCTACACAGCTATCTCTTTACACATGGAAATAACTACACCGCTATATCTATAAACATGGAAATATCTACACCGCCATCTGTATGAACATGGAAATATCTGCACCGCCATCTGTATGAACTTTTAAATATCTACACCGCCATCTGTATTAAGAAGGAGATATCTACACCGCTATCTGTATAAACATGGATATATCGACACCGCTGCCTGTAAACATGGAAATATCAGCACCGCTATCTGTATGAACATGGAAAAGTCTACACCGCTACCTGTATGAACATGGAAATATCTACACCGCTATCTGTATGAACATGGAAATATCTACACCGCTATCTGAACATGGAAATATCTACAACGCCATCTGTATGAACATGGAAATATCTGCACCGCCATCTGTATGAACATATAAATATCTACACCGCCATCTGTATTAAGATGGAGATATCTACACCGCTATCTGAATAAACATGGAAATATCTACACCGCTATCGGTATAAACATGGAAATATCTACACCGCTATCTGTATAAACATGGAAATATCTACACCGCTACCTGTATAAACATGGAAATATCAGCACGGCTATCTGTATGAACATGGAAATATCTACACCGCTATCTGTATGAACATGGAAATATCTACACCGCTATCTGTATGAACATGGAAATATCTACAAAGCTATCTGAATGAACATGGAAATATCTACACCGCTATCTGTTTGAACATGTAAATATCTACACCGCTAACTGCATGAAAATGGAAATATCTACAACGCTATCTGCATATACATGGAAATACATACACTGCTATCTCTTTACACATGGAAATATCTACACCGCTATATCTATAAACATGGAAATATCTACACCGCCGTCTGTATGAACATGGAAATATCTACACCGCTATCTGTATGAACATGGAAATATCTACACCGCTATCTGTATGAACATGGAAATATCTACACCGCTATCTGTATGAACATGGATATATCTACACAGCCATCTGGATGAACATGTAAATATCTACACCGCTATCTGTATGAACATGGATATATCTTCACCGCCATCTGTATGAACATGGATATGTCTACACAGCCATCTGGATGAACATGGAAATATCTACACCGCTATCTGTATGAACATGGAAATATCTACACCGCTATCTGTGTAAACATGCAAACATCTTCACCACTATCTGTATAAACATGGAAATATCTACACCGCTATCTGTATGAACATGGAAATATCTACACCGCTCTCTCTATGAACATGGAAATAACTACACCGCTATCTGTTAGAACATGGAAATATCTAAACCGCTATCTGCATGAAAATGGAAATATCTACACAGCTATCTGCATATACATGGAAATATCTACACAGCTATCTCTTTACACATGGAAATAACTACACCGCTATCTCTATAAACATGGAAATATCTACACCACTGTATGTATGAACATGGAAATATCTACACCGCTATATGTATGAACATGGAAATATCTACACCGCTATCTGTTGGAACATGGAAATATCTACACCGCTGTCTGCATGAAAATGGAAACATCTACACAGCTATCTGCATATACATGGAAATATCTACACAGCTATCTCTTTACACATGGAAATAACTACACCGCTATCTCTATAAACATGGAAATATCTACACCGCTATCTGTATGAACATGGAAATATCTGCACCGCCATCTGTATGAACATATAAATATCTACACCGCCATCCGTATTAAGAAGCAGATATCTACACCTCTATCTGTATAAACCTGGAAATATCTACACCGCTATCTGTATAAACATGGAAATATCTACACCGCTAACTGTATAAACATGGAAATATCTACACCGCTACCTGTATAAACATGGAAATATCAGCACAGCTATCTGTATGAACTTGGAAATATCTACACCGCTATCTGTACGAGCATGGAAATATATACACCGCTATATGTATGAACATGGAAATAGCTACACCGCTATCTGTATGAACATGGAAATATCAACACCACTATCTGTATGAATATGGAAATAACTACACCGCTATCTGTATGAACATGGATATATCTACACAGCCATCTGGATGAACATGGAAATATCTACACCGCTATCTGTATGAGCGTGGATATATCTACACCGCTATCTGTGTAAACTTGCGTACATCTTCAGCGGTATCTGTATAAACATGGAAACATCTACACCGCTATCTGTATGAACATGGAAATATCTACACCGCTATCTGTTTGAACATGGAAATATCTAAACCGCTATCTGCATGAAAATGGAAATATCTACACAGCTATCTGCATATACATGGAAATATCTACACAGCTATCTCTTTACACATGGAAATAACTTCACCGCTATCTGTATGAACATGGAAATATCTGCACCGCCATCTGTATGTACATAGAAATATCTACTCCGCCATCTGTATTAAGATGGAGATAACTACACCGCTATCTGTATAAACATGGAAATATCTACACCGCTATCTGTATAAACATGGAAATATCTACACCGCTATTTGTATAAACATGGAAATATCTACACCACTACCTGTATAAACTTGGAAATATCAGCACCGCTATCTGTATGAACATGGAAATATCTACACCGCTATCTGTATTAACATGGAAATATCTACACCGCTATCTGTATTAACATGGAAATATCTACACCGCTATCTGTATGAACATGGATATATATACACCGCTATCTGTATGAACATGGAAATATCTACACCGCTATCTGTTTGAACTTGGAAATATCTACACCGCTGTCTGCATGAAAATGGAAATATCTACACAGCTATCTGCATATAAATGGAAATATCTACACAGCTATCTCTTTACACATGGAAATAACTACACCGCTATCTCTATAAACATGGAAATATCTACACCGCCATCTGTATGAACATGGAAATATCTTCACCGCCATCTGTATGAACATATAAATATCTACACCGCCATCTGTATTAAGAAGGAGATATCTACACCGCTATCTGTATAAACATGGAAATATCTACACCGCTATCTGTATAAACATGGAAATATCTACACCGCTATCTGTATAAACATGGAAATATCAGCACCGCTATCTGTATGAACATGGAAATATCTGCACCGCTATCTGTATGAACATGGAAATATCTACACCGCTATCTGTATGAACATGGAAATATATTCACCACCATCTGTATGAACATGGATATATCTACACAGCCATCTGTATGAACATGGAAATATCTACACCGCTATCTGTATGAACATGGAAATATCTACACCGCTATCTGTTTGAACATGGAAATATCTAAACCGCTATCTGCATGAAAATGGAAATATCTACACAGCTATCTGCATATACATGGAAATATCTACACAGCTATCTCTTTACACATGGAAATAACTACACCGCTATCTGTATGAACATGGAAATATCTGCACCGCCATCTGAATGTACATAGAAATATCTACTCCGCCATCTGTATTAAGATGGAGATAACTACACCGCTATCTGTATAAACATGGAAATATCCACACCGCTATCTGTATAAACATGGAAATATCTACACCGCTATCTGTATAAACATGGAAATATCCACACCGCTATCTGTATAAACATGGAAATATCAGCACCGCTATCTGTATGAACATGGAAATATCAGCCCCTCTACCTGTATGAGTATGGAAATATCTACACCGCTATCTCTATGAACATGGAAATATCTACACCGCCATCTGTATGAACATGGATATAACTACACAGCCATCTGGATGAACATGGAAATATCTACACCGCTATCTGTATGAACAAGGAAATATCTACACCGCTACCTGTATGAACATGGAAATACATACACCGCTATCTGTATGAACATGGAAATAGCTACACCGCTATCTGTATGGACATGGAAATTTCTTCACCGCCATCTGTATGAACATGGATATATCTACACAGCCATCTGGATGAACATGGAAATATCTACATCGCTATCTGTATGAACATGGAAATATCTACACCGCTATCTGTATGAACATGGAAATATCTACACCGCTGTTTGAACATGGAAACATCTACACCGCTATCTGTGTAAACATGCATACATCTTCACCGCTATCTGTATAAACATGGAAATATCTACACTGCTATCTGTATGAACATGGAAATATCAACACCGCTATCTGTATGAACATGGAAATATCTACACCGCTATTTGTTTGAACATGGAAATATCTACACCGCTCTCTGCATGAAAATGGAAATATCTACACTGCTACCTGCATATTCATGGAAATATCTACACAGCTATCTCTTTACACATGGAAATAACTACACCGCTATCTGTATCAACATGGAAATATCTACACCGCCATCTGTATGAACATGGAAACATCTGCACCGCCAACTGTATGAACATATAAATGTCTACACCGCCATCTGTATTAAGTTGGAGATATCTACACCGCTATCTGTATAAACATGGAAATATCAGCACCGCTATATGTATGAACATGGAAATATCTACACCACTATCTGTATGAACATGGAAATATCTACACCGCTATCTGTATGAACATGGAATTATCTTCACGCCATCTGTATGAACATGGATATATCTACACAGTCATCTGGATGAACATGGAAATATCTACGCCACTATCTGTATGAACATGGAAATAGCTACAGAGCTATCTGTATGAACACGGAAATATCTACACCGCTATCTGTATGAACATGGAAATATCTACACTGCTATCTGTATGAACATGGAAATATCTTCACCGCCATCTGTATGAACATGGATATATCTACACAGCCATCTGGATGAACACGGAAATATCTACACAGCTATCTGTATGAACATGGAAATATATACACCGCTATCTGTGTAAACATGCATACATATTCACCGCTATCTGTATAAACATGGAAATATCTACACCGCTATCTGTATGAACATGGAAATTTCTACACCGCTATCTGTAAGAACATGGAAATATCTACACCGCTATCTCTATGAACATGGAAATATCTACACCGCTATCTGTTTGAACATATAAATATCTAAACAGCTATCTGCATGAAAATGGAAATATCTACACAGCTATCTGCATATACATGGAAATATCTACACAGCTATCTCTTTACACATGGAAATAACTACACCGCTATCTGTATGAACATGGAAATATCTTCACCGCCATCTGTATGAACATGGATATATCTACACAGCCATCTGGATGAACATGGAAATATCTACACCGCTATCTGTATGAACATGGAAATATCTACTCCGCTATCTGTGTAAACATGCATACATCTTCACCGCCATCTGTATAAACATGGAAATATCTACACTGCTATTAGCATGAACATGGAAATATCTACACCGCTATCTGTTTGAACATGGAAATATCTTCACCGCTATCTGCATGAAAATGGAAATATCTACACAGCTATCTGCATATACGTGGAAATATCTACAAAGCTATCTCTTTACACATGGAAATAACTACAGCTCTATCTCTATAAACATGCAAATATCTACACCGCCATCTGTATGAACATGGAAATATCTGCACCGCCATCAGTATGAAGATATAAATATCTACACCCCCATCTATATTAAGATGGAGATATCTACACCGCTATCTGTAAAAACATGGAAATATCTACACGGCTACCTGTATAAACATGGAAATATCAGCACCGCTATCTGTATGAACATGGAAATATCTACACCGCTATCTCTATGAACATGGAAATATCTACACCGCTATCTGTATGAAAATGGAAATAGCTACACCGCTATCTGTATGAACATGGAAATATCTACACCACTACCTGTATCAAAATGGAAATATCTACACCGCTATTTGTATGAACATGGATATATCTAAACAGCCATCTGGATGAACATGGAAATATCTACACCGCTATCTGTATGAACATGGAAATATCTACACCGCTATCTGTGTAAATATGCATACATCTTCACCGCAATCTGTATAAACATGGAAATATCTACACCGCTATCTGTATGAACATGGAAATATCTACACCGCTGTTTGAACATGGAAACATCTACACCGCTATCTGTGTAAACATGCATACATCTTCACCGCTATCTGTATAAACATGGAAATATCTACACTGCTATCTGTATGAACATGGAAATATCAACACCGCTATCTGTATGAACATGGAAATATCTACACCGCTATTTGTTTGAACATGGAAATATCTACACCGCTCTCTGAATGAAAATGGAAATATCTACACTGCTACCTGCATATTCATGGAAATATCTACACAGCTATCTCTTTACACATGGAAATAACTACACCGCTATCTGTATCAACATGGAAATATCTACACCGCCATCTGTATGAACATGGAAATATCTGCACCGCCAACTGTATGAACATATAAATATCTACACCGCCATCTGTATTAAGTTGGAGATATCTACACCGCTATCTGTATAAACATGGAAATATCAGCACCGCTATATGTATGAACATGGAAATATCTACACCACTATCTGTATGAACATGGAAATATCTACACCGCTATCTGTATGAACATGGAATTATCTTCAGGCCATCTGTATGAACATGGATATATCTACACAGTCATCTGGATGAACATGGAAATATCTACGCCACTATCTGTATGAACATGGAAATAGCTACAGAGCTATCTGTATGAACACGGAAATATCTACACCGCTATCTGTATGAACATGGAAATATCTACACTGCTATCTGTATGAACATGGAAACACCTTCACCGCCATCTGTATGAACATGGATATATCTACACAGCCATCTGGATGAACACGGAAATATCTACACAGCTATCTGTATGAACATGGAAATATATACACCGCTATCTGTGTAAACATGCATACATATTCACCGCTATCTGTATAAACATGGAAATATCTACACCGCTATCTGTATGAACATGGAAATTTCTACACCGCTATCTGTATGAACATGGAAATATCTACACCGCTATCTGTATGAACATGGATATATCTACACAACCATCTGTATGAACATGGAAATATCTACACCACTACCTGTATGAAAATGGAAATATCTACACCGCTATCTGTATGAACATGGATATATCTACACAGCCATCTGGATGAACATGGAAATATCTACACCGATATCTGTATGAACATGGAAATATCTACACCGCTATCTGTATGAACATGGAAATAGCTACACCGCTATCTGTTTGAACATGGAAATATCTACACCGCTATCTCTATGAACTTGGAAATATCTTCACCGCCATCTGTATGAACATGGATATGTCTACACAGCCATCTAGATGAACATGGAAATATCTACACCCCGATCTGTATGAACATGGAAATATCTACACCGCTATCTGTGTAAACATGCATACATCTTCACCGCTATCTGTATAAAGATGGAAATATCTACACCGCTATCTGTATGAACATGGAAATACCTACACCGCTATCTGCTTGAACATGGAAATATCTAAACTGCTATCTGCATAAAAATAGAAATATCTACACAGCTATCTGCAAATAGATGAAAATATCTACAAAGCTATCTCTTTACACATGGAAATAACTACACCACTATCTCTATAAACATGGAAATATCTACACCGCCATCTGAATGAACATGGAATTATCTACACCGACATCTGTATGAACATATAAATATCTACACCGCCATCTGTATTTAGATGGAGATATCTTCACCGCTATCTGTATAAACTTGGAAATATCTACACCGCTATCTGTATGAACATGGAAATATCTACACCGCTATCTGTATAAACATGGAAATATCTACACCGCAACCTGTATAAACACGGAAATATCAGCACCGCTATCTGTATGAACATGGAAACATCTACACCGCTATCTCTATTAACATGGAAATATCTTCACCGCTATCTGTATGAACATGGAAATAGCTACAACACTATCTGTATGAACATGGAAATATCTACACCACTATCTGTATGAACATGGAAATATCTACACCGCCATCTGTATGAACATAGAAATATCTACACAGCCATCTGGATGAACACGGAAATATCTACACCGCTATCTGCATGAACATGGAAATATCTACACCGCTATCTGTGTAAACATGCATATATCTTCACCGCTATCTGTATAAGCATGGAAATCTCTACACCGCTATCTGTATGAACATGGAAATATCTACACCGCTATCTGTTTGAACATTTAAATATCTATACCGCTATCAGCAGGAAAATGGAAATATCTACACAGCTATCTGCATATACATGGAAATATCTGCAGAGCTATCTCTTTACACATGGAAATAACTACACTGCTATCTGTATGAACATGGAAATATCTACACCGCCATCTGTATTAACATGGAAATATCTGCACCGCCATCTGTATGAACATATAAATATCTTCACCGCCATCGGTATTAAGATGGAGATATCTACACCGCTATCTGTAAAAACATGGAAATATCTACACCGCTATCTGTATAAACATGGAAATATCTACACTGCTATCTGTAGAAGCATGGAAATATCAGCACCGCTATCTGTAAGAACATGGAAATATCAGCCCCTCTATCTGTATGAACATGGGAATATCTACACCGGTATCTCTATGAACATGGAAATATCTACACCGCTATCTGTTTGAACATGGAAATATCTAAACCGCTATCTGCATGAAAATGGAAATATCTACACAGTTATCTGCATATACATGGAAATATCTACACAGCTATGTCTTTACAAATGGAAATAACTACACCGCTATCTGTATGAACATGGAAATATCTTCACCGCCATCTGTATGAACATGGATATATCTACACAGCCATCTGGATGAACATGGAAATATCTACACCGCTATCTGTATGAACATGGAAATATCTACACCGCTATCTGTATAAACATTTAAATATCAGCACCGCTATCTGTATGAACATGGAAATATCTACACCGCTATCTCTATGAACATGGAAATATCAACACCACTATCTGTATGAACATGGAAATAGCTACACCGCTATCTGTATGAACATGGAAACATCTACACCATTACCTGTATGAACATGGAAATATCTACACCTCTATCTCTATTTACTTGGATATATCTACACAGCCATCTAGATGAACATGGAAATATCTACACCGCTATCTGTTTGAACATGTAAATATCTACACCGCTATATGCATGAAAGTGGAAATATCTACAAAGCTAACTGCATATACATGGAAATATCTACAAAGCTATCTCCTTACACATGGAAATAACTACACCGCTATATCTATAAACATGGAAATATCTACACCGCCATCTGTATGAACATGGAAGTATCTGCACCGCCATATGTATGAACATATAAATATCTACACCGCCATCTGGATTAAGAAGGAAATATCTAAACCGCTATCTGTATAAACATGGAAATATCTACAACGCTGCCTATATAAACATGGAAATATCAGCACCGCTATCTCTATGTACATGGAAATATCTACACCGCTATCTGTATGAACATGGAAATATCTACACCGCAATCGGTTTGAACATGGAAATATCTACACCGCTATCTGTATGAACATGGAAATACCTTCACCGCCATCTGTATGAACATGGGTATGTCTACACAGCCATCTAGATGAACATGGAAATATCTACTCCGAGATCTGTACGAACATGGAAATATCTAAACCGCTATCTGTGTAAACATGCATACATCATCACCGCTATCTGTATAAACATGGAAATATCTACACCGCTGTCTGTATGAACATGGAAATATCTACACCGCTATCTGTTTGAACATTGAAATATCTAAACCGCTATCTGCATGAAAATGGAAATATCTACACAGCTATCTGCATATACATGGAAATATCTACACAGCTATCTCTTTACACATGGAAATAACTACACCTCTATCTGTATGAACATGGAAATATCTACACCGCCATCTGTATGAACATGGAAATATCTACACCGCTACCTGTATAAACATGGAAATATCAGCACCGCTACCTATATGAACATGGAAATATCAGCCCCTCTATCTGTATGAACATGGAAATATCTACACCGCTATCTGTATGAACATGGAAATAGCTACACCGCTATCTGTATGAACATGGAAATATCTTCACCGCCCTCTGTATGAACATGGATATATCTACACAGCCATCTGGATGAACATGGAAATATCTACACCGCTATCTGTATGAACATGGAAATAGCTACACCGCTATCTGTATGAACATGGAAATAGCTACACCGCTATCTGTATGAACATGGAAATATCTTCACCGCCATCTGAATGAACATGGATATACCTACACAGCCATCTGGATGAACATGGAAATATCTACACAGCTATCTGTATGAATATGGAAATATATACACCGCTATCTGTGTAAACATGCATACATCTTCACCGCTATCTGTATAAACATGGAAATATCTACACCGCTATCTGTATCAACATGGAAATATCTACACTGCTATCTGTTTGAACATGAAAACATCTACACCGCTATCTGCATGATAATGGAAATATCTGCACAGCTATCTGCATATACATGGAAATATCTACACAGCTATCTCTTTACACATGGAAATAGCTACACCGCTATCTGTATGAACATGGAAATATCTACACCGCCATCTGTATGAACATGGAAATATCTGCACCGCCAACTGTATGAACATATAAATATCTACACTGCCATCTTTATTAAGATGGAGATATCTACACCGCTATCTGTATAAACATGGAAATATCTACACCGCTATCTGTATAAACATGGAAATATCTACACCGCTACCTGTATAAACATGGAAATAGCACCGCTATCTGTATGAACATGGAAATATCTACACCGCTATCTGTATGAACATGGAAATATCTACACCGCTATCTGTATGAACATGGAAATATCTAAACCGCTATCTGTATGGACAAGGAAATATCTTCACCACAATCGGTATGAACATGGATATATCTACGCAGCCATCTGTATTAACATGGAAATATCTACACCGCTATCTGTATGAAAATGGAAATATCTACACCGCTATCTGTATGAACATGGATATATCTGCACAGCCCTCTGTATGAACATGGAAATCTCCACACCGCTATCTGTGTGAACATGCATACAACTTCACCGCTGTCTGTATAAACTTGGAAATATCTACACCGCTATCTGTATGAACATGGAAATATACACACCTCTATCTGAAGATGGAAATATATACACCACTCTCTGCATGAAAATGGAAATATCTACACAGCTATCTGCATATACATGGAAATATCTACACAGCTATCTCTTTACACATGGAAATAACTACACCGCTATCTGTATGAACATGGAAATATCTACACCGCCATCTGTATGAACATGGAAATATCTGCACCGCCATCTGTATGAACACATAAATATCTACACCGCCATCTGTATTAAGAAGGAGATATCTAAACCGCTATCTGTATAAACATGGAAATACCTACACTGCTGCCTGTATAAACATGGAAATATCAGCACTGCTATCTGTATGAACATGGAAATATCTACACCGCAACCTGTATGAACATGGAAATATCTACACCGCTATCTGTATGAACATGGAAATATCTGCACCGCTATCTGTATGAACATGGAAATATCTACACCGCTATCTGTATGAACATGGAAATATCTACACCGCTATCTGTATGAACATGGAAATATCTACACTGCCATCTGTATGAACATGGAAATATCTGCACCGCCATCTGTATGAACATATAAATATCTACACCGCCATCTGTATTAAGGTGGAGATATCTACACCGCTATCTGAATAAACATGGAAATATCTTCACCACTATCTGTATAAACATGGAAATATCTACACCGCTATCTCTATAAACATGGAAATATCTACACCGCTACCTGTAGAAACATGGAAATATCAGCACCACTATCTGTATGAACATGGAAATATCTACACCGCTATCTGTATGAACATGGAAATATCTACACCGCTATATGTATGAACATGGAAATATCTACAAAGCTATCTGAATGAACAAGGAAATATCTACACCGCTATGTGTTTGAACATGTAAATATCTACACCGCTATCTGCATGAAAATGGAAATATCTACAAAGCTATCTGCATATACATGGAAATATCTACACAGCTATCCCTTTACACATGGAAATAACTACACCGCTATATCTATAAACATGGAAATATCTACACCGCCATCTGTATGAACATGGAAATATCTACACCGCCATCTGTATGAACTTATAAATATCTACACCGCCATCTGTATTAAGAGGGAGATATCTACACCGCTATCTGTATATACATGGATATATCTACACCGCTGCCTGTATAAACATGGAAATATCAGCACCGCTATGTGTATGAACATGGAAAAATATACACCGCTACCTGTATGAACATGGAAATATCTACACCGCTATCTGTATGAACATGGAAATATCTACACCGCTATCTGAACATGGAAATATCTACAACACCATCTGTATGAACATGGAAATATCTGCACCGCCATCTGTATGAACATATAAATATCTACACCGCCATCTGTTTTAAGATGGAGATATCTACACCGCTATCTGAATAAACATGGAAATATCTACACCGCTATCTGTATAAACATGGAAATATCTACACCGCTATCTGTATAAACATGGAAATATCTACACCGCTACCTGTATAAACATGGAAATATCAGCACCGCTATCTGTATGAACATGGAAATATCTACACCGCTATCTGTATGAACATGGAAATATCTACACCGCTACCTGTATGAACATGGAAATATCTACAAAGCTATCTGAATGAACATGGAAATATCTACACCGTAATCTGTTTGAACATGTAAATATCTACACCGCTAACTGCATGAAAATGGAAATATCTACAAAGCTATCTGCATATACATGGAAATATATACACTGCTATCTCTTTACACATGGAAATATCTACACCGCTATATCTATAAACATGGAAATATCTACACCGCCGTCTGTATGAACATGGAAATATCTACACCGCTATCTGGATGAACATGGAAATATCTACACCGCTATCTGTATGAACATGGAAATATCTACACCGCTATCTGTATGAACCTGGATATATCTACACATCCATCTGGATGAACATGGAAATATCTACACCGCTACCTGTATGAACATGGTAATATCTTCACCGCCATCTGTATGAACATGGATATGTCTACACAGCCATCTGGATGAACATGGAAATATCTACACCGCTATCTGTATGAACATGGAAATATCTACACCGCTATCTGTGTAAACATGCAAACATCTTCACCACTATCTGTATAAACATGGAAATATCTACACCGCCATCTGTATGAACATGGAAATATCTACACCGCTCTCTCTATGAACATGGAAATATCTACACCGCTATCTGTTTGAACATGGAAATATCTAAACCGCTATCTGCATGAAAATGGAAATATCTACACAGCTATCTTCATATGCATGGAAATATCTACACAGCTATCTCTTTACACACGGAAAAAACTACACCGCTATATGTATGAAGATGGAAATATCTTCACCGCCATCTGTATGAACATGGAAATATCAACACAGCCATCTGGATGAACATGGAAATATCTACACCGCTATCTGTATAAACATGCATACATCTTCACCGCTATCTGTATAAACATGGAAATATCTACACTGCTATCTGCATGAACATGGAAATATCTACACCGCTATCTGTGTAAATATGCATACATCTTCACTGCAATCTGTATAAACATGGAAATATCTTCACCGCTATCTGTATGAACATGGAAATGTCTACACCGCTATCTGTTTAAATATGGAAATATCTACACAGCTATCTGCATGAAAATGGAAATATCTACAGAGCTATCTGCATATACATGGAAATATCTACACAGCTATCTCTTTACACATGGAAATAACTACACCGCTATCTGTATGAACATGGAAATATCTACACCGCCATCTGTATGAACATGGAAATATCTTCACCGCCATCTGTATGAACATACAAATATCTTCACGGCCATCTGTATTAAAATGGAGATATCTACACCGCTAACAGTATAAACATGGAAATATCTACACCGCTATCTGTATAAACATGGAAATAACTACACCGATATCTGTATAAACATGGAAATATCTACACCGCTACCTGTATAAACATGGAAATATCAGCACCGCTATATGTATGAACATGGAAATATCAGCCCCTTTATCTGTATGAACGTGGAAATACCTACTCAGCTATCTGAATGAACATGGAAATATCTACACCGCTATCTGTATGAACATGGAAATATCTACAACGCCATCTGTTTGAACATGGATATATCTACACAGCCATCTGGATGAACATGGAAATATCTACACCGCTATCTGTATGAACATGGAAATATCTGCACCGCTATTTGTTTGAACATGGAAATATCTACACCGCTATCTGCATGAAAATGGAAATATCTACACTGCTACCTGCATATTCATGGAAATATCTACACAGCTATCTCTTTACACATGGAAATAACTACACCGCTATCTCTATGAACATGGAAATATCTACACCGCAATCTGTATGAACATGGAAATATCTGCACCGCCAACTGTATGAACATATAAATATCTACACCGCCATCTGTATTAAGTTGGAGATATCTACACCGCTATCTGTATAAACATGGAAATATCAGCACCGCTATATGTATGAACATGGAAATATCTACACCACTATCTGTATGAACATGGAAATATCTACACCGCTATCTGTATGAACATGGAATTATCTTCACCGCCATCTGTATGAACATGGATATATCTACACAGCCATCTGGATGAACATGGAAATATCTACACCGCTATCTGTATGAACATGGAAATATCTACACCGCTATCTGAACATGGAAATATCTACACCGCCATCTGTATGAACGTGGAAATATCTGCACCGACATCTGTATGAACATATAAATACACCGCCATCTGTATTAAGATGGAGATACCTACACCGCTATCTGTATAAACCTGTAAATATCTACACCGCTATCTGTATGAACAAGGAAATATCTACACCGCTACCTGTATTAACATGGAAATATCTACACCGCTATCTGTATGAACATGGATATATCTACACAGCCATCTGGATGAACATGGAAATACCTACACCGCTATCTGTATGAACGTGGAAATATGTACACTGCTATCTGTGTAAACATGCATACATCTTCAGCGCTATCTGTATAAACACAGAAATATCTACACCGCTATCTGTATGAACATGGAAATATCTACACCGCTATCTCTTTGAACATGGAAATATCTAAACCGCTATCTGCATAAAAATGGAAATATCTGCACAGCAATCTGCATATACATGGAAATATCTGCACAGCTATCTCTTTACACATGGAAATAACTACACCGCTATCTGTATGAACATGGAAATATCTACACCGCCATCTGTATGAACATGGAAATATCTGCACCGCCAACTGTGTGAACATATAAATATCTACACTGCCATCTTTATTAAGATGGAGATATCTACACCGCTATCTGTATAAACATGGAAATATCTACACCGCTATCTGTATAAACATGGAAATATCTACACCGCTACCTGTATAAACATGGAAATATCAGCACCGCTATCTGTATGAACATGGAAATATCTACACCGCTATCTGTATGAACATGGAAATATCTACACCGCTATCTGTATGAACATGGAAATATCTACACCGCTATCTGTATGAACATGGAAATATCTACACCGCTATCTGTTTGAACATGGAAATATCTACACCGCTGTCTGCATGAAAATGGAAATATCTACATAGCTATCTGCATATACATGGAAATATCTACACAACTAACTCTTTACACATGCAAATAACTACACCGCTATCTCTATAAACTTGGAAATATCTGCACCGCCATCTGCATGAACATGGAAATATCTGCACCGCCATCTGTATGAACATATAAACATCTACACCGCCATCTGTATTAAGGAGATATCTACACCGCTACCTGTATGAACATGGAAATATCAGCACCGCTATCGGTATGAACATGGAAACATCTACACCGCTATCTGTACGAACATGGAAATATCTACAACGCTATCTGTATGAACATGGAAGTATCTTCACCGTCATCTGTATGAACATGGATATATCTACACAGACATCTGTATGAACATGGAAATATCTACACCGCTATCTGTATGAACATGGAAATATCTACACCGCTGTCTGTATGAACATGGAAATATCTTCACCGCCATCTGTATGAACATGGATATGTCTACACAGCCATCTGGATGAACATGGAAATATCTACACCGCGATCTCTATGAACAAGGAAATATCTACACCGCTATCTGTGTAAACATGCATACATCTTCACCGCTATCTGTATAAACATGGAAATATCTACACCGCTATCTGTATGAACATGGAAATATCTACACCGCTATCTGTTTGATCATGGAAATATCTAAACCCCTATCTGCATGAAAATAGAAATATCTACACAGCTATCTGCATATACATGGAAATATCTACAAAGCTATCTCTATACACATGGAAATAACGACACCGCTATATCTATAAACATGCCAATATCTACAGCGCCATCTGTATGAACATGGAAATATCTGCACCGCCATCTGTATGAACATATAAATATCTACACCGCCAACTGATTTAAGATGGAGATATCTTCACCACTCTCTGTATAAACTTGGAAATAACTACACCACTAACTGTATGAACATGGAAATATCTACACCGCTATCTGTATGAACATGGAAATATCTACACCGCTATCTCTATGAACATGGAAATATCTACACCGCTATCTCTTTGAACATGGAAATATGTAAACCTCTATCTGCATGAAAATGGAAATATCTACACAGCTAACTGCATATTCATGGAAATAACTACACAGCTATCTCTTTACACATGGAAATAACTACACCGCTATCTGTATGAACATGGAAATATCTTAACCGCCATCTGTATGAACATGGATATACCTACACAGCCACCTGGATGAACATGGAAATATCTACACCGCTATCTGTATGAACATGGAAATATCTACACCGCTATCTTTGTAAACATGCATACACCTTCACAGCCATCTGTATAAACATGGAAATATCTACACTGCTATCTGTATAAACATGGAAATATCTACACCGCTACCAGTATAAACATGGAAATATCAGCACCGCTATCTGTATGAACATGGAAATATCTACACCGCTATCTCTATGAACATGGAAATATCTACACCACTATCTGTATGAACATGGAAATAGCTACACCGCTATCTGTATAAAGATGGAAATATCTACACCACTACCTGTATGAAAATGGAAGTATCTACACCGCTATCTGTATGAACATGGATATATCTACACAGCCATCTGTAAGAACATGGAAATATCTACACCGCTATCTGTGTAAATATGCATACATCTTCACCGCAATCTGTATAAACATGGAAATATCTACACCGCTATCTGTATGAACATGGAAATATCTACACCGCTATCTGTTTGAACATGGAAATATCTACACCGCTATATGTGTAAACATGCATACATCTTCACATCTATCTGTATAAACATGGAAATATGTACACTGCTATCTGTATGCAAATTGAAATATCTACACCGCTATCTGTATGAACATGGAAATATCTACACCGCTATCTTTGTAAACATGCATACATCTTCACCGCCATCTGTATAAACATGGAAATATCTACACTGCTATCTGCATGAACATGGAAATAACTACACCGCTATCTGTTTGAACATGGAAATATCTACACCGATATCTGCATGAAAATGGAAAAATCTTCACAGCGATCTGCATATACATGGAAATATCTACAAAGCTATCTCTTTACACATGGAAATAACTACAGTGCTATCTCTATAAACATGCAAATATCTACACCGCCATCTGTATGAACATGGAAATATCTGCACCGCCATCTTTATGAAGATATAAATATCTACACCCCCATCTATATTAAGATGGAGATATCTACACCGCTATCTGAATAAACTTGGAAATATCTACACTGCTATATGTAAAAACATGGAAATATCTACACCGCTATCTGTATAAACATGGAAATATCTACACCGCTACCACTATAAACATGGAAATATCAGCACCGCTATCTGTATGAACATGGAAATATCTACACCGCTATCTCTATGAACATGGAAATATCTACACCGCTATCTGTATGAACATGGAAATAGCTACACCGCTATCTGTATGAACATGGAAATATCTACACCACTACCTGTATGAAAATGGAAGTATCTACACCGCTATCTGTATGAACATGGATATATCTACACAGCCATCCGTATGAACATGGAAATATCTACACCGCTATCTGTGTAAATATGCATACATCTTCACCGCAATCTGTATAAACATGGAAATATCTACACTGCTATCTGTATGAACATGGAAATACCTACACCGCTATCTGTTTGAACATGGAAATATCTACACCGCTATCTGTGTAAACATGCATACATCTTCACCGCTATCTGTATAAACATGGAAATATCTACACTGCTATCTGTATGCAAATGGAAATATCTACACCGCTATCTGTATGAACATGGAAATATGTACACGGCTATCTGTATGAACACGGAATTATCTACACCGCTATCTGTATGAACATGGATATATCTACACAGCCATCTGGATGAACATGGAAATATCTTCACCGCTATCTGTATGAACATGGAAATATCTACACCGCTATCTGTATGAACATGGAAATATCTACAGCGCTATCTGTATGAACATGGAAATATCTACACCGCTATCTGTGTAAATATGCATACATCTTCACCGCAATCTGTATAAACATGGAAATACCTACACCACTACCTGTATGAAGATGGAAATATCTACACCGCTATCTGTTTGAACATGGAAATATCTACACCGCTATCTGTGTAAACATGCATACATCTTCAAAGCTATCTGTATAAACATGGAAATATCTACACTGCTATCTGTATGAAAATGGAAATATCTACACCGCTATCTGTATGAACATGGAAATATGTACACGGCTATCTGTATGAACATGGAAATACCTACACCGCTATCTGTATGAACATGGATATATCTACACAGCCATCTGGATGAACATGGAAATATCTACACTGCTAAATGTATGAACATGGAAATATCTACACCGTTATCTGTAAGAACATGGATATATCTACACAGCCATCTGGATGAACATGGAAATATCTACACCGCTATCTGTGTAAACATGCATACATCTTCACCGCTATCTGTATAAACATGGAAATATCTACACCGCTATCTGAACATGGAAATATCTACACCGCTATCTGTATGAACATGGAAATATCTACACTGCTATCTGTTTGAACATGGAAATATCTACACCGCTATCTGCATGAAAATGGAAATATCTATACTGCTATCTGCATATACATGGAAATATCTACTCAGCTATCTCTTTACACATGGAAATAACTACACCGCTATCTGTATGAACATGGAAATATCTACACCGCCATCTGTATGAACATGGAAATATCAGCACCGCCAACTTTATGAACATATAAATATCTACACCGCCATCTTTATTAACATGGAGATATCTACAACGCTATCTGTATAAACATTTAAATATCAACACCGCTATCTGTATAAACATGGAAATATCTACACCGCTATCTGTATAAACATGGAAATATCTACACCGCTACCTGTATAAACATGGAAATATCAGCACCGCTATCTGTATGAACATGGAAATATCTACACCGCTATCTGTGTGAACGTGGAAATATCTACACCGCTATCAGTTTGAACATGGAAATATCTACACCGCTGTCTGCGTCAAAATGGAAATATCTACACAGCTATCTGCATATACATGGAAATATCTACACAGCTACCTCTTTACACATGCAAATATCTACACCGCTATCTCTATAAACTTGGAAATATCTACACTGCAATCTGTATGCACATGGAAATAAATGCACCGCCATCTGTATGAACATATAAACATCTACACCACCATCTGTATTAAGAAGGAGATATCTACACCGCTATCTGTATAAACATGGAAATATCTACACCGCTATCTGTATAAACAAGGAAATATCTACACCGCTATCTGTATACACATGGAAATATCTACACCGCTACCTGTATAAACATGGAAATATCAGCACCGCTATCTGTATGAACATGGAAATATATTCACCGTCATCTGTATGAACATGGATATATCTACACAGCCATCTGTATGAACATGGAAATATCTACACCGCTATCTGTATGAACATTGAAATATCTACACCGCTGTCTGGATGAACATGGAAATATCTACACCGCTATCTGTATAAACATGGAAATATCTACACCGCTATCTCTATAAACATGGAAATATCTACACCGCTACCTGTATAAACATGGAAATATCTACACCGCTATCTGTATGAACATGGAAATATATTCACCGTCATCTGTATTAACATGGATATATCTACACAGCAATATGGATGAACATGGAAATATCTACACCGCTATCTGTATGAACATGGAAATATCTACACCGCTGTCTGTATGAACATGGAAATATCTTCACCGCCATCTGTATGAACATGGATATGTCTACACAGCCATCTGGATGAACATGGACATATCTACACCGCGATCTGTATGAACATGGAAATATCTACACCGCTATCTGTGTAAACATGCATACATCTTCACCGCTATCTGTATAAACATGGAAATATCTACACCGCTATTTTCTATGAACATGGAAATATCTACACCGCTATCTGTTTGAACATGGAAATATCTAAACTGCTATCTGCATGAAAATGGAAATATTTACACAGCTATCTGCATATACATGTTAATATCTACACAGCTATCTCTTTACACATGGAAATAACTACACCGCTATCTGTACGAACATGGAAATATCTTCACCGCCATCTGTATGAACATGGATATATCTACACAGCTATCTGGATGAACATGGAAATATCTACACCGCTATCTGTATGAACATGGAAATATCTTCACCGCCATCTGTATGAACATGGATATGTCTACACAGCCATCTGGATGAACGTGGAAATATCTACACTGCTATCTGCATGAACATGGAAATATCTACACCGCTATCGGTTTGAACATGGATATATCTACACCGCTATCTGCATGAAAATGGAAATATCTTCACAGCAATCTGCACATACATGGAAATATCTACACAGCAATCTCTTTACACATGGAAATAACTACAGCGCTATCTCTATAAACATGCAAATATCTACACCACCACCTGTATGAACATGTAAATATCAGCAACGCCATCTGTATGAAGATATAAATATCTACACCCCCATCTATATTAAGATGGAGATATCTACACCGCTATCTGTATAAACTTGGAAATATCTACATCGCTATATATATAAACATGGAAATATCTACACCGCTATCTGTATAAACATGGAAATATCTACACCGCTACCTGTATAAACATGGAAATATCAGCACCGCTATCTGTTTGAACATGGGAATATCTACACCGCTATCTCTATGAACATGGAATTATCTACACCGCTATCTGTATGAACATGGAAATAGCTACACCGCTATCTGTGTGAACATGGAAATATCTACACCACTACCTGTATGAAAATGGAAATATCTACACCGCTATCTGTATGAACATGGATATATCTACACAGCCATCTGGATGAACATGGAAATATCTACACCGCTATCTGTATGAACATGGAAATATCTACACCACTATCTGTGTAAATATGCATACATCTTCACCGCAATCTGTATAAACATGGAAATATCTACACATCTATCTGTATGAACATGGAAATATCTACACCGCTATCTGTTTGAACATGGAAATATCTACACCGCTATCTGTGTAAACATGCATATATCTTCACCGCTATCTGTATAAACATGGAAATATCTACACTGCTATCTGTATGAACATGGAAATATCTACAACGCTATCTGTATGAACATGGAAATATCTACACCGCTATCTGTTTGAACATGGAAATATCTAAACCGCTATCTGCATGAAAATGGAAATATCAACACTGCTATCTGTATATACATGGAAATATCTACACAGCTATCACTTTACACATGGAAATAACTACACCGCTATCTGTATGAACATGGAAATAAGTACACCGCCATCTGCATGAACATGGAAATATCTGCACCGCCATCTTTATGAAGATATAAATATCTACACCCCCATCTATATTAAGCTGGATATATCTACACCGCTATCTGTATAAACTTGGAAATATCTACACCGCTATATGTATAAACATGGAAATATCTACACCGCTATCTGTATAAACATGGAAATATCTACACCGCTACCAGTATAAACATGGAAATATCAGCACCGCTATCTGTATGAACATGGAAATATCTACACCGCTATCTCTATGAACATGGAAATATCTACACCGCTATCTGTATGTACATGGAAATAGCTACACCGCTATCTGTATGAACATGGAAATATCTACACCACTACCTGTATGAAAATGGAAGTATCTACACCGCTATCTGTATGAACATGGATATATCTACACAGCCATCTGTATGAACATGGAAATATCTACACCGCTATCTGTGTAAATAAGCATACATCTTCACTGCAATCTGTATAAACATGGAAATATCTACACCGCTATCTGTATGAACATGGAAATATCTACACCGCTATCTGTTTGAACATGGAAATATCTACACCGCTATCTGTGTAAACATGCATACAACTTCACCGCTATCTGTATAAACATGGAAATATCTACACTGCTATCTGTATGCAAATGGAAATATCTACACCGCTATCTGTATGAACATGGAAATATGTACACGGCTACCTGTATGAACATGGAAATATCTACACCGCTATCTGTGTGAACATGGATATATCTACACAGCCATGTGGATGAACATGGAAATATCTACACCGCTATCTGTATGAACATGGAAATATCTACACCGTTATCTGTATGAACATGGACATAACTACACAGCCATCTGGATGAACATGGAAATATCTACACCGCTATCTGTGTAAACATGCATACATCTTCACCGCTATCTGTATAAACATGGAAATATCTACACCGCTTTCTGTATGAACATGGAAATATCTACACCGCTATCTGTATGAACATGGAAATATCTACACTGCTATCTGTTTGAACATGGAAATATCTACACCGCTATCTGCATGAAAATGGAAATATCTACACTGCTACCTGCATATACATGGAAATAACTATTCAACTATCTCTTTACACATGGAAATAACTACACCGCTATCTGTATGAACATGGAAATATCTGCACCGCCAACTGTATGAACATATAAATATCTACACCGCCACCTTTATTAAGATGGAGATATCTACACCGCTATCTGTATAAACATGGAAATATCTACACCGCTATCTGTATAAACATGGAAATATCTACACCGCTATCTGTATAAACATGGAAATATCTACACCGCTACCTGTATAAACATGGAAATATCAGCACCGCTATCTGTATGAACATAGAAATATCTACACAGCTATCTGTATGAACATGGAAATATCTACACCGCTATCTGTATGAACATGGAAATATCTACACCGCTATCTGTGTAAATATGCATACATCTTCACCGCAATCTGTATAAACATGGAAATTCCTACACCGCTACCTGTATGAACATGGAAATATCTACACCGCTATCTGTATGAACATGGAAATATCTACAATGCTATCTGTATGAACATGGAAATATCTACACCGCTATCTCTATGAACATGGAAATATCTACACCGCTATCTGTATGAACATGGAAATATCTACACCGCTATCAGTTTGAACATGGAAATATCTACACCGCTGTCTGCATGAAAATGGAAATATCTACACAGCTATCTGCATATACATGGAAATATCTACACAGCTATCTCTTTACACATGGAAATAACTACACCGCTATATAAACATGGAAATATCTACACCGCTATCTGTTTGAACATGGAAATATCTAAACTGCTATCTGCATGAAAATGGAAATGTGTACACAGCTACCTGCATATATATGGAAATATCTACACAGCTATCTCTTTACACATGGAAATAGCTACACCGCTATCTGTACGAACATGGAAATATCTTCACCGCCATCTGTATGAACATGGATATATCTACACAGCTATCTGGATGAACATGGAAATATCTACACCGCTATCTGTATGAACATGGAAATATCTTCACCGCCATCTGTATGAACATGGATATGTCTACACAGCCATCTGGATGAACATGGAAATATCTACACTGCTATCTGCATGAACATGGAAATATCTACACCGCTATCGGTTTGAACATGGATATATCTACAACGCTATCTGCATGAAAATGGAAATATCTTCACAGCGATCTGCACATACATGGAAATATCTACACAGCAATCTCTTTACACATGGAAATAACTACAGCGCTATCTCTATAAACATGCAAATATCTACACCACCACCTGTATGAACATGTAAATATCTGCACCGCCATCTGTATGAAGATATAAATATCTACACCCCCATCTATATTAAGATGGAGATATCTACACCGCTATCTGTATAAACTTGGAAATATCTACACCGCTATATGTATAAACATGGAAATATCTACACCGCTATCTGTATAAACATGGAAATATCTACACCGCTACCTGTATAAACATGGAAATATCAGCACCGCTATCTGTTTGAACATGGGAATATCTACACCGCTATCTCTATGAACATGGAATTATCTACACCGCTATCTGTATGAACATGGAAATAGCTACACCACTATCTGTGTGAACATGGAAATATCTACACCACTACCTGTATGAAAATGGAAATATCTACACCACTATCTGTATGAACATGGATATATCTACACAGCCATCTGTATGAACATGGAAATATCTACTCCGCTATCTGTATGAACATGGAAATATCTACACCACTGTCTGGATGAACATGGAAATATCTACACCGCTATCTGTATAAACATGGAAATATCTACACCGCTATCTGTATAAACATGGAAATATCTACACCGCTACCTGTATAAACATGGAAATAACTACACCGCTATCTGTATGAACATGGAAATATATTCACCGTCATCTGTATGAAAATGGATATATCTACACAGCCATCTGTATGAACATGGAAATATCTACACCGCTATCTGTATGAACATGGAAATAACTACACCACTGTCTGTATGAACATGGAAATATCTTCACCGCCATCTGTATGAACATGGATATGTCTACACAGCCATCTGGATGAACATGGAAATATCTACACCGCGATCTGTATGAACATGGAAATATCTACACCGCTATCTGTGTAAACATGCATACATCTTCACCGCTATCTGTATAAACATGGAAATATCTACACCGCTATCCGTATGAACATGGAAATATCTACAACGCTATCTGTTTGAACATGGAAATATCTAAACCCCTATCTGCATGAAAATAGAAATATCTACACAGCTATCTGCATATACATGGAAATATCTACAAAGCTATCTCTATACACATGGAAATAACTACACCGCTATCTCTATAAAGATGGAAATATCTACAGCGCCATCTGTATGAACCTAGAAATATCTGCACCGCCATCTGTATGAACATATAAATATCTACACCGCCATCTGCTTTAAGATGGAGATATCTTCACCGCTCTCTGTATAAACTTGGAAATATCTACACCGCTATCTGTATAAACATGGAAATATCTACACCGCTATCTGTATAAACATGGAAATATCTACACCGCTACCTGTATAAACATGGAAATATCTACACCGCCATCTGTATGAACATGGAAATATCCGCACCGCCATCTGTATTAAGAAGGAGATATCTACACCGCTATCTGTATAAACTTGGAAATATCTACACCGCTATCTGTATATACATGGAAATATCTACACCACTACCTGTATAAACATGGAAATATCTACACCGCTACCTATATAAACATGGAAATATCAGCAAGGCTATCTGTATGAACATGGAAATATCTACACCGCTATCTCTATGAACATGGAAATATCTACACCGCTATCTGTTTGAACATGGAAATATCTAAACCGCTATCTGCATGAAAATGGAAATATGTACACAGCTATCTGCATATATATGGAAATATCTACACAGCTATCTCTTTACACATGGAAATAACTACACCGCTATCTGTATGAAAATGGAAATATTTTCACCGCCATCTGTATGAACATGGATATATCTACACAGCCATCTGGATGAACATGGAAATATCTACTCCGCTATCTGTGTAAACATGCATACATCTTCACCGCCATCTGTATAACCATGGAAATAACTACACTGCTATCTGCATGAACATGGAAATATCTACACCGCTATCTGTTTGAACATGGAAATATCTACACCGCTATCTGCATGAAAATGGAAATATCTACACAGCGATCTGCATATACATGGAAATATCTACACAGCTATCTCTTTACACATGGAAATAACTATAGCGCTATCTCTATAAACATGGAAATATCTACACCACCACCTGTATGAACATGTAAATATCTGCACCGCCATCTGTATGAAGATATAAATATCTACACCCCCATCTATATTAAGATGGAGATATCTACACCGCTATCTGTATAAACTTGGAAATATCTACAAAGCTATATGTATAAACATGGAAATATCTACACCGCTATCTGTATAAACATGGAAATACCTACACCGCTACCTGTATAAACATGGAAATATCAGCACCGCTATCTGTTTGAACATGGGAATATCTACACCGCTATCTCTATGAACATGGAAATATCTACAACGCTATCTGTATGAACATGGAAATAGCTACACCGCTATCTGTATGAACATGGAAATATCTACACCACTACCTGTATGAAAATGGAAATATCTACACCGCTATCTGTATGAACATGGATATATCTACACAGCCATCTGGATGAACATAGAAATATCTACACCGCTATCTGTATGAACATGGAAATATCTACACCGCTATCTGTGTAAATATGCATACATCTTCACCGCAATCTGTATAAACATGGAAATATCTACACCTCTGTCTGTATGAACATGGAAATATCTACACCGCTATCTGTTTGAACATGGAAATATCTACACCGCTATCTGTGTAAACATGCATACATCTTCACCGCTATCTGTATAAACATGGAAATATCTACACTGCTATCTGTATGAACATGGAAATATCTACACTGCTATCTGTATGAACATGGAAATATCTACACCGCTATCTGTTTGAGCATGGAAATATCTACACCGCTATCTGCATGAAAATGGAAATATCTACACTGCTATCTGCATATACATGGAAATATCTACACAGCTATCTCTTTACACTTGGAAATAACTACACCGCTATCTGTATGAACATGGAAATATCTACACCGCCATCTGTATGTACATGGAAATATATGCACCGCCAACTGTATGAACATATAAATAACTACACCGCCATCTGTATTAAGATGGAGATATCTACACCACTATCTGAATAAACAAGGAAATATCTACACCGCTATCTGTATAAACATGGAAATATCTACACCGCTATCTGTATAAACATGGAAATATCTACACCGCTACCTGTATAAACAAGGAAATATCAGCACCGCTATATGTATGAACATGGAAATATCTACACCGCTATCTGTATGAACATGGAAATATCTACACCGCTATCTGTATGAACATGGAAATATCTACACCGCTATGTGTATGAACATGGAAATATCTACACCGCTATCTGTTTGAACATGGAAATATCTACACCGCTGTCTGCATGAAAATGGAAATATCTACACAGCTATCTGCATATACATGGAAATATCTACACAGCTACCTCTTTACACATGGAAATAACTACACCGCTATCCCTATAAACTTGGAAATATCTACACCGCCATCTGTATGCACATGGAAATATCTGCACCGCCATCTGTATGAACATATAAACATCTACACCGCCATCTGTATTAAGAAGGAGATATCTACACCGCTATCTGTATAAACATGGAAATGTCTACACCGCTACCTGTATAAACATGGAAATATCAGCACCGCTATCGGTATGAACATGGAAATATCTACACCGCTATCTGTATGAACATGGAAATATCTACACCGCTATCTGTATGAACATGGAAATATCTTCACCGTCATCTGTATGAACATGGATATATCTACACAGCCATCTGTATGAACATGGAAATATCTACACCGCTATCTGTATGAACATGGAAATATCTATACCGCTGTCTGTATGAACATGGAAATATATTCACCGCCATCTGTATGAACATGGATATGTCTACACAGCCATCTGGATGTACATGGAAATATCTACACCGCGATCTGTATGAACATGGAAATATCTACACCGCTATCTGTTTGAACATGGAAATATCTAAACCCCTATCTGCATGAAAATAGAAATATCTACACAGATATCTGCATATACATGGAAATATCTACAAAGCTATCTCTATACACATGGAAATAACTGCACCGCTATCTCTATAAACATGGAAATATCTACAGCGCAATCTGTATGAACATGGAAATATCTGCACCGCCTTCTGTATGAACATATAAATATCTACACCGCCATCTGCTTTAAGATGGAGATATCTTCACCGCTCTCTGTATAAACTTGGAAATATCTACACCGCTACCTGTACAAACATGGAAATATCAGCACCGCTATCTGTATGAACATGGAAATATCTACACCGCTATCTCTATGAACATGGAAATATCTACACCGCTATCTGTTTAAACATGGAAATATCTAAACCGCTATCTGCATGAAAATGGAAATATCTACACAGCTATCTGCATATACATGGAAATATCTACAGAGCTATCTCTTTACACATGGAAATAACTACACCGCTATCTCTATAAACATGGAAATAACTTCACCGCCATCTGCATGAACATGGATATATCTGCACAGCCATCTGGATGAACATGGAAATATCTACACCGCTATCTCTATGAACATGGAAATAACTACACCGCTATCTGTTTAAATATGCATACATCTTCACCGCAATCTGTATAAACATGGAAATATCTACACCGCTATCTGTATGAACATGGAAATATCTACACCGGTGTTTAAACATGGAAATATCTACACCGCCATCTGTGTAAACATGCATACATCTTCACCGCTATCTGTATAAACATGGAAATATCTACACTGCTATCTGTATGAACATGGAAATATCTACACTGCTATCTGTATAAACATGGAAATATCTACACTGCTATCTGTATGCAAATGGAAATATCTACACCGCTATCTGTATGAACATGGAAATATGTACACGGCTACCTGTATGAACATGGAAATATCTACACCGCTATCTGTGTGAACATGGATATATCTTCACAGCCATGTGGATGAACATGGAAATATCTACACCGCTATCTGTATGAACATGGAAATATCTACACCGTTATCTGTATGAACATGGACATAACTACACAGCCATCTGGATGAACATGGAAATATCTACACCACTATCTGTGTAAACATGCATACATCTTCACCGCTATCTGTATAAACATGGAAATATCTACACCGCTTTCTGTATGAACATGGAAATATCTACACCGCTATCTGTATGAACATGGAAATATTTACACTGCTATCTGTTTGAACATGGAAATATCTACACCGCTATCTGCATGAAAATGGAAATATCTACACTGCTACCTGCATATACATGGAAATAACTATTCAGCTATCTCTTTACACATGGAAATAACTACACCGCTATCTGTATGAACATGGAAATATCTGCACCGCCATCTTTATTAAGATGGAGATATCTACACCGCTATCTGTATGAACATGGAAATATCTACACCGCTGTCTGGATGAACATGGAAATATCTACACCGCTATCTGTATAAACATGGAAATATCTACACCGCTATCTGTATAAACATGGAAATATCTACACCGCTACCTGTATAAACATGGAAATAACTACACCGCTATCTGTATGAACATGGAAATATATTCACCGTCATCTGTATGAAAATGGATATATCTACACAGCCATCTGTATGAACATGGAAATATCTACACCGCTATCTGTATGAACATGGAAATATCTACACCACTGTCTGTATGAACATGGAAATATCTTCACCGCCATCTGTATGAACATGGATATGTCTACACAGCCATCTGGATGAACATGGAAATATCTACACCGCGATCTGTATGAACATGGAAATATCTACACCGCTATCTGTGTAAACATGCATACATCTTCACCGCTATCTGTATAAACATGGAAATATCTACACCGCTATCCGTATGAACATGGAAATATCTACAACGCTATCTGTTTGAACATGGAAATATCTAAACCCCTATCTGCATGAAAATAGAAATATCTACACAGCTATCTGCATATACATGGAAATATCTACAAAGCTATCTCTATACACATGGAAATAACTACACCGCTATCTCTATAAACATGGAAATATCTACAGCGCCATCTGTATGAACCTGGAAATATCTGCACCGCCATCTGTATGAACATATAAATATCTACACCGCCATCTGCTTTAAGATGGAGATATCTTCACCGCTCTCTGTATAAACTTGGAAATATCTACACCGCTATCTGTATAAACATGGAAATATCTACACCGCTATCTGTATAAACATGGAAATATCTACACCGCTACCTGTATAAACATGGAAATATCTACACCGCCATCTGTATGAACATGGAAATATCCGCACCGCCATCTGTATTAAGAAGGAGATATCTACACCGCTATCTGTATAAACTTGGAAATATCTACACCGCTATCTGTATATACATGGAAATATCTACACCGCTACCTGTATAAACATGGAAATATCTACACCGCTACCTATATAAACATGGAAATATCAGCAAGGCTATCTGTATGAACATGGAAATATCTACACCGCTATCTCTATGAACATGGAAATATCTACACCGCTATCTGTTTGAACATGGAAATATCTAAACCGCTATCTGCATGAAAATGGAAATATGTACACAGCTATCTGCATATATATGGAAATATCTACACAGCTATCTCTTTACACATGGAAATAACTACACCGCTATCTGTATGAAAATGGAAATATCTTCACCGCCATCTGTATGAACATGGATATATCTACACAGCCATCTGAATGAACATGGAAATATCTACTCCGCTATCTGTGTAAACATGCATACATCTTCACCGCCATCTGTATAACCATGGAAATAACTACACTGCTATCTGCATGAACATGGAAATATCTACACCGCTATCTGTTTGAACATGGAAATATCTACACCGCTATCTGCATGAAAATGGAAATATCTACACAGCGATCTGCATATACATGGAAATATCTACACAGCTATCTCTTTACACATGGAAATAACTACAGCGCTATCTCTATAAACATGGAAATATCTACACCACCACCTGTATGAACATGTAAATATCTGCACCGCCATCTGTATGAAGATATAAATATCTACACCCCCATCTATATTAAGATGGAGATATCTACACCGCTATCTGTATAAACTTGGAAATATCTACAAAGCTATATGTATAAACATGGAAATATCTACACCGCTATCTGTATAAACATGGAAATACCTACACCGCTACCTGTATAAACATGGAAATATCAGCACCGCTATCTGTTTGAACATGGGAATATCTACACCGCTATCTCTATGAACATGGAAATATCTACAACGCTATCTGTATGAACATGGAAATAGCTACACCGCTATCTGTATGAACATGGAAATATCTACACCACTACCTGTATGAAAATGGAAATATCTACACCGCTATCTGTATGAACATGGATATATCTACACAGCCATCTGGATGAACATAGAAATATCTACACCGCTATCTGTATGAACATGGAAATATCTACACCGCTATCTGTGTAAATATGCATACATCTTCACCGCAATCTGTATAAACATGGAAATATCTACACCTCTGTCTGTATGAACATGGAAATATCTACACCGCTATCTGTTTGAACATGGAAATATCTACACCGCTATCTGTGTAAACATGCATACATCTTCACCGCTATCTGTATAAACATGGAAATATCTACACTGCTATCTGTATGAACATGGAAATATCTACACCGCTATCTGTATGAACATGGAAATATCTACACCGCTATCTGTTTGAGCATGGAAATATCTACACCGCTATCTGCATGAAAATGGAAATATCTACACTGCTATCTGCATATACATGGAAATATCTACACAGCTATCTCTTTACACTTGGAAATAACTACACCGCTATCTGTATGAACATGGAAATATCTACACCGCCATCTGTATGTACATGGAAATATATGCACCGCCAACTGTATGAACATATAAATAACTACACCGCCATCTGTATTAAGATGGAGATATCTACACCACTATCTGAATAAACAAGGAAATATCTACACCGCTATCTGTATAAACATGGAAATATCTACACCGCTATCTGTATAAACATGGAAATATCTACACCGCTACCTGTATAAACAAGGAAATATCAGCACCGCTATATGTATGAACATGGAAATATCTACACCGCTATCTGTATGAACATGGAAATATCTACACCGCTATCTGTATGAACATGGAAATATCTACACCGCTATGTGTATGAACATGGAAATATCTACACCGCTATCTGTTTGAACATGGAAATATCTACACCGCTGTCTGCATGAAAATGGAAATATCTACACAGCTATCTGCATATACATGGAAATATCTACACAGCTACCTCTTTACACATGGAAATAACTACACCGCTATCCCTATAAACTTGGAAATATCTACACCGCCATCTGTATGCACATGGAAATATCTGCACCGCCATCTGTATGAACATATAAACATCTACAC
Source organism: Gorilla gorilla gorilla (assembly GCF_029281585.2). Taxonomy (NCBI): domain Eukaryota; kingdom Metazoa; phylum Chordata; class Mammalia; order Primates; family Hominidae; genus Gorilla; species Gorilla gorilla. The sequence continues at coordinate 1,817,926 of NC_073248.2, forward strand.
CGCCATCTGTATTAAGAAGGAGATATCTACACCGCTATCTGTATAAACATGGAAATGTCTACACCGCTACCTGTATAAACATGGAAATATCAGCACCGCTATCGGTATGAACATGGAAATATCTACACCGCTATCTGTATGAACATGGAAATATCTACACCGCTATCTGTATGAACATGGAAATATCTTCACCGTCATCTGTATGAACATGGATATATCTACACAGCCATCTGTATGAACATGGAAATATCTACACCGCTATCTGTATGAACATGGAAATATCTATACCGCTGTCTGTATGAACATGGAAATATATTCACCGCCATCTGTATGAACATGGATATGTCTACACAGCCATCTGGATGTACATGGAAATATCTACACCACGATCTGTATGAACATGGAAATATCTACACCGCTATCTGTTTGAACATGGAAATATCTAAACCCCTATCTGCATGAAAATAGAAATATCTACACAGATATCTGCATATACATGGAAATATCTACAAAGCTATCTCTATACACATGGAAATAACTGCACCGCTATCTCTATAAACATGGAAATATCTACAGCGCCATCTGTATGAACATGGAAATATCTGCACCGCCATCTGTATGAACATATAAATATCTACACCGCCATCTGCTTTAAGATGGAGATATCTTCACCGCTCTCTGTATAAACTTGGAAATATCTACACCGCTACCTGTACAAACATGGAAATATCAGCACCGCTATCTGTACGAACATGGAAATATCTACACCGCTATCTCTATGAACATGGAAATATCTACACCGCTATCTGTTTAAACATGGAAATATCTAAACCGCTATCTGCATGAAAATGGAAATATCTACACAGCTATCTGCATATACATGGAAATATCTACAGAGCTATCTCTTTACACATGGAAATAACTACACCGCTATCTCTATAAACATGGAAATAACTTCACCGCCATCTGCATGAACATGGATATATCTGCACAGCCATCTGGATGAACATGGAAATATCTACACCGCTATCTCTATGAACATGGAAATAACTACACCGCTATCTGTTTAAATATGCATACATCTTCACCGCAATCTGTATAAACATGGAAATATCTACACCGCTATCTGTATGAACATGGAAATATCTACACCGGTGTTTAAACATGGAAATATCTACACCGCCATCTGTGTAAACATGCATACATCTTCACCGCTATCTGTATAAACATGGAAATATCTACACTGCTATCTGTATGAACATGGAAATATCTACACTGCTATCTGTATAAACATGGAAATATCTACACTGCTATCTGTATGCAAATGGAAATATCTACACCGCTATCTGTATGAACATGGAAATATGTACACGGCTACCTGTATGAACATGGAAATATCTACACCGCTATCTGTGTGAACATGGATATATCTACACAGCCATGTGGATGAACATGGAAATATCTACACCGCTATCTGTATGAACATGGAAATATCTACACCGTTATCTGTATGAACATGGACATAACTACACAGCCATCTGGATGAACATGGAAATATCTACACCACTATCTGTGTAAACATGCATACATCTTCACCGCTATCTGTATAAACATGGAAATATCTACACCGCTTTCTGTATGAACATGGAAATATCTACACCGCTATCTGTATGAACATGGAAATATCTACACTGCTATCTGTTTGAACATGGAAATATCTACACCGCTATCTGCATGAAAATGGAAATATCTACACTGCTACCTGCATATACATGGAAATAACTATTCAGCTATCTCTTTACACATGGAAATAACTACACCGCTATCTGTATGAACATGGAAATATCTGCACCGCCATCTTTATTAAGATGGAGATATCTACACCGCTATCTGTATAAACATGGAAATATCTACACCGCTATCTGTATAAACATGGAAATATCTACACCGCTATCTGTATAAACATGGAAATATCTACACCGCTACCTGTATAAACATGGAAATATCAGCACCGCTATCTGTATGAACATAGAAATATCTACACCGCTATCTGTGTAAATATGCATACATCTTCACCGCAATCTGTATAAACATGGAAATACCTACACCGCTACCTGTATGAACATGGAAATATCTACACCGCTATCTGTATGAACATGGAAATATCTACACTGCTATCTGTATGAACATGGAAATATCTACACCGCTATCTCTATGAACATGGAAATATCTACACCGCTATCTGTATGAACATGGAAATATCTACACCGCTATCAGTTTGAACATGGAAATATCTACACCGCTGTCTGCATGAAAATGGAAATATCTACACAGCTATCTGCATATACATGGAAATATCTACACAGCTATCTCTTTACACATGGAAATAACTACACCGCTATATAAACATGGAAATATCTACACCGCTATCTGTTTGAACATGGAAATATCTAAACTGCTATCTGCATGAAAATGGAAATGTGTACACAGCTATCTGCATATATATGGAAATATCTACACAGCTATCTCTTTACACATGGAAATAACTACACCGCTATCTGTACGAACATGGAAATATCTTCACCGCCATCTGTATGAACATGGATATATCTACACAGCTATCTGGATGAACATGGAAATATCTACACCGCTATCTGTATGAACATGGAAATATCTTCACCGCCATCTGTATGAACATGGATATGTCTACACAGCCATCTGGATGAACATGGAAATATCTACACTGCTATCTGCATGAACATGGAAATATCTACACCGCTATCGGTTTGAACATGGATATATCTACACCGCTATCTGCATGAAAATGGAAATATCTTCACAGCGATCTGCACATACATGGAAATATCTACACAGCAATCTCTTTACACATGGAAATAACTACAGCGCTATCTCTATAAACATGCAAATATCTACACCACCACCTGTATGAACATGTAAATATCTGCACCGCAATCTGTATGAAGATATAAATATCTACACCCCCATCTATATTAAGATGGAGATATCTACACCGCTATCTGTATAAACTTGGAAATATCTACACCGCTATATGTATAAACATGGAAATATCTACACCGCTATCTGTATAAACATGGAAATATCTACACCGCTACCTGTATAAACATGGAAATATCAGCACCGCTATCTGTTTGAACATGGGAATATCTACACCGCTATCTCTATGAACATGGAATTATCTACACCGCTATCTGTATGAACATGGAAATAGCTACACCACTATCTGTGTGAACATGGAAATATCTACACCACTACCTGTATGAAAATGGAAATATCTACACCGCTATCTGTATGAACATGGATACATCTACACAGCCATCTGTATGAACATGGAAATATCTACTCCGCTATCTGTATGAACATGGAAATATCTACACCGCTGTCTGGATGAACATGGAAATATCTACACCGCTATCTGTATAAACATGGAAATATCTACACCGCTATCTGTATAAACATGGAAATATCTACACCGCTACCTGTATAAACATGGAAATATCTACACCGCTATCTGTATGAACATGGAAATATATTCACCGTCATCTGTATGAAAATGGATATATCTACACAGCCATCGGTATGAACATGGAAATATCTACACCGCTATCTGTATGAACATGGAAATATCTACACCGCTGTCTGTATGAACATGGAAATATCTTCACCGCCATCTGTATGAACATGGATATGCCTACACAGCCATCTGGATGAACATGGAAATATCTACACCGCGATCTGTATGAACATGGAAATATCTACACCGCTATCTGTGTAAACATGCATACATCTTCACCGCTATCTGTATAAACATGGAAATATCTACACCGCTATCCGTATGAACATGGAAATATCTACACCGCTATCTGTTTGAACATGGAAATATCTAAACCCCTATCTGCATGAAAATAGAAATATCTACACAGCTATCTGCATATACATGGAAATATCTACAAAGCTATCTCTATACACATGGAAATAACTACACCGCTATCTCTATAAACATGGAAATATCTACAGCGCCATCTGTATGAACCTGGAAATATCTGCACCGCCATCTGTATGAACATATAAATATCTACACCGCCATCTGCTTTAAGATGGAGATATCTTCACCGCTCTCTGTATAAACTTGGAAATATCTACACCGCTATCTGTATAAACATGGAAATATCTACACCGCTATCTGTATAAACATGGAAATATCTACACCGCTACCTGTATAAACATGGAAATATCTACACCGCCATCTGTATGAACATGGAAATATCCGCACCGCCATCTGTATTAAGAAGGAGATATCTACACCGCTATCTGTATAAACTTGGAAATATCTACACCGCTATCTGTATAAACATGGAAATATCTACACCGCTACCTGTATAAACATGGAAATATCTACACAGCTACCTATATAAACATGGAAATATCAGCAAGGCTATCTGTATGAACATGGAAATATCTACACCGCTATCTCTATGAACATGGAAATATCTACACCGCTATCTGTTTGAACATGGAAATATCTAAACCGCTATCTGCATGAAAATGGAAATATGTACACAGCTATCTGCATATATATGGAAATATCTACACAGCTATCTCTTTACACATGGAAATAACTACACCGCTATCTGTATGAAAATGGAAATATCTTCACCGCCATCTGTATGAACATGGATATATCTACACAGCCATCTGGATGAACATGGAAATATCTACTCCGCTATCTGTGTAAACATGCATACATCTTCACCGCCATCTGTATAACCATGGAAATAACTACACTGCTATCTGCATGAACATGGAAATATCTACACCGCTATCTGTTTGAACATGGAAATATCTACACCGCTATCTGCATGAAAATGGAAATATCTACACAGTGATCTGCATATACATGGAAATATCTACACAGCTATCTCTTTACACATGGAAATAACTACAGCGCTATCTCTATAAACATGGAAATATCTACACCACCACCTGTATGAACATGTAAATATCTGCACCGCCATCTGTATGAAGATATAAATATCTACACCCCCATCTATATTAAGATGGAGATATCTACACCGCTATCTGTATAAACTTGGAAATATCTACAAAGCTATATGTATAAACATGGAAATATCTACACCGCTATCTGTATAAACATGGAAATACCTACACCGCTACCTGTATAAACATGGAAATATCAGCACCGCTATCTGTTTGAACATGGGAATATCTACACCGCTATCTCTATGAACATGGAAATATCTACAACGCTATCTGTATGAACATGGAAATAGCTACACCGCTATCTGTATGAACATGGAAATATCTACACCACTACCTGTATGAAAATGGAAATATCTACACCGCTATCTGTATGAACATGGATATATCTACACAGCCATCTGGATGAACATGGAAATATCTACACCGCTATCTGTATGAACATGGAAATATCTACACCGCTATCTGTGTAAATATGCATACATCTTCACCGCAATCTGTATAAACATGGAAATATCTACACCTCTGTCTGTATGAACATGGAAATATCTACACCGCTATCTGTTTGAACATGGAAATATCTACACCGCTATCTGTGTAAACATGCATACATCTTCACCGCTATCTGTATAAACATGGAAATATCTACACTGCTATCTGTATGAACATGGAAATATCTACACCGCTATCTGTATGAACATGGAAATATCTACACCGCTATCTGTTTGAACATGGAAATATCTACACCGCTATCTGCATGAAAATGGAAATATCTACACTGCTATCTGCATATACATGGAAATATCTACACAGCTATCTCTTTACACTTGGAAATAACTACACCGCTATCTGTATGAACATGGAAATATCTACACCGCCATCTGTATGTACATGGAAATATATGCACCGCCAACTGTATGAACATATAAATAACTACACCACCATCTGTATTAAGATGGAGATATCTACACCACTATCTGAATAAACAAGGAAATATCTACACCGCTATCTGTATAAACATGGAAATATCTACACCGCTATCTGTATAAACATGGAAATATCTACACCGCTACCTGTATAAGCAAGGAAATATCAGCACCGCTATATGTATGAACATGGAAATATCTACACCGCTATCTGTATGAACATGGAAATATCTACACCGCTATCTGTATGAACATGGAAATATCTACACCGCTATGTGTATGAACATGGAAATATCTACACCGCTATCTGTTTGAACATGGAAATATCTACACCGCTGTCTGCATGAAAATGGAAATATCTACACAGCTATCTGCATATACATGGAAATATCTACACAGCTACCTCTTTACACATGGAAATAACTACACCGCTATCCCTATAAACTTGGAAATATCTACACCGCCATCTGTATGCACATGGAAATATCTGCACCGCCATCTGTATGAACATATAAACATCTACACCGCCATCTGTATTAAGAAGGAGATATCTACACCGCTATCTGTATAAACATGGAAATGTCTACACCGCTACCTGTATAAACATGGAAATATCAGCACCGCTATCGGTATGAACATGGAAATATCTACACCGCTATGTGTATGAACATGGAAATATCTACACCGCTATCTGTATGAACATGGAAATATCTTCACCGTCATCTGTATGAACATGGATATATCTACACAGCCATCTGTATGAACATGGAAATATCTACACCGCTATCTGTATGAACATGGAAATATCTATACCGCTGTCTGTATGAACATGGAAATATATTCACCGCCATCTGTATGAACATGGATATGTCTACACAGCCATCTGGATGTACATGGAAATATCTACACCGCGATCTGTATGAACATGGAAATATCTACACCGCTATCTGTTTGAACATGGAAATATCTAAACCCCTATCTGCATGAAAATAGAAATATCTACACAGATATCTGCATATACATGGAAATATCTACAAAGCTATCTCTATACACATAGAAATAACTGCACCGCTATCTCTATAAACATGGAAATATCTACAGCGCCATCTGTATGAACATGGAAATATCTGCACCGCCATCTGTATGAACATATAAATATCTACACCGCCATCTGCTTTAAGATGCAGATATCTTCACCGCTCTCTGTATAAACTTGGAAATATCTACACCGCTACCTGTACAAACATGGAAATATCAGCACCGCTATCTGTATGAACATGGAAATATCTACACCGCTATCTCTATGAACATGGAAATATCTACACCGCTATCTGTTTAAACATGGAAATATCTAAACCGCTATCTGCATGAAATTGGAAATATCTACACAGCTATCTGCATATACATGGAAATATCTACAGAGCTATCTCTTTACACATGGAAATAACTACACCGCTATCTCTATAAACATGGAAATAACTTCACCGCCATCTGCATGAACATGGATATATCTGCACAGCCATCTGGATGAACATGGAAATATCTACAACGGTATCTCTATGAACATGGAAATAACTACACCGCTATCTGTTTAAATATGCATACATCTTCACCGCAATCTGTATAAACATGGAAATATCTACACCGCTATCTGTATGAACATGGAAATATCTACACCGGTGTTTAAACATGGAAATATCTACACCGCTATCTGTGTAAACATGCATACATCTTCACCGCTATCTGTATAAACATGGAAATATCTACACTGCTATCTGTATGAACATGGAAATATCTACACCGCTATCTGTATGAACATGGAAATATGTACACCGCTATCTGTTTGAACATGGAAATATCTACACCGCTATCTGCATGAAAATGAAAATATCTACACTGCTATCTGCATATTCATGGAAATATCTACACAGCTATCTCTTTACACATGGAAATAACTACACCGCTATCTGTATGAACATTTAAATATCTACACCGCCATCTGTATGAACATGGAAATATCTGCACCGCCAACTTTATGAACACATAAATATCTACACCGCCATCTGTATTAAGATGGAGATATCTACACCGCTATCTGTATAAACATGGAAATATCTACACCGCTATCTGTATAAACATGGAAATATCTACACCGCTATCTATATGAACATGGAAATATCTACACCGCTACCTGTATAAACATGGAAATATCAGCACCGCTATAAGTATGAACATGGAAATATCTACACCGCTATCTGTATGAACATGGAAATATCTACACAGGTATCTATATGAACATGGAAATATCTACAACGCCATCTGTATGAACATGGAAATATCTACACCGCTATCTGTTTGAACATGGAAATATCTACACCGCTGTCTGCATGAAAATGGAAATATCTACACAGCTATCTGCATATAGATGGAAATATCTACACAGCTATCTCTTTACACATGGAAATAACTACACCGCTATATAAACATGGAAATATCTACACCGCCATCTGTATGATCATGGAAATATCTGCACCGCCATCTGTATGAACATATAAACATCTACACCGCCATCTGTATTAAGAAGGAGATAACTACAACGCTATCTGTATAAAGATGGAAATATCTACACCGCTATCTGTATAAACATGGAAACATCTACACCGCTATCTGTATAAACATGGAAATATCTACACCGCTACCGGTATAAACATGGAAATATCAGCACCGCTATCGGTATGAACATGGAAATATCTACACCGCTATCTGTATGAACATGGAAATATCTACACAGCTATCTGTATGAACATGGAAATATCTTCACCGCCATCTGTTTGAACATGGATATGTCTACACAGCCATCTGGATGAACATGGAAATATCTACACCGCGATCTGTATGAACATGGAAATATCTACACCGCTATCTCTGTAAACATGCATACATCTTCACCGCTATCTGTATAAACATGGAAATATCTACACCGCTATCTGTATGAACATGGAAATATCTACACCGCTATCTGTTTGAACATCTAAATATCTAAACCGCTATCTGCATGAAAATAGAAATATCTACACATCTATCTGCATATACATGGAAATATCTACAAACCTATCTCTATACACATGGAAATAACTACACCGCTATCTCTATAAACATGGAAATATCTACAGTGCCATCTGTATGAACATGGAAATATCTGCACCGCCATCTGTATGAAGATGTAAATATCTACACCCCCATCTATATTAAGATGGAGATATCTACACCGCTATCTGTATAAACTTGGAAATATCTACACCGCTATCTGTATAAACATGGAAATATCTACACCGCTACCTGTATTAACATCGAAATATCAGCACCGCTATCTGTATGAACATGGAAATACTTACACCGCTATCTCTATGAACATGGAAATATCTACACCACTATCTGTATGAACATGGAAATAGCTACACCGCTATCTGTATGAACATGGAAATATCTACACCACTACCTGTATGAACATGGAAATATCTACACCGCTATCTGTATGAACATGGATATATCTACACAGCCATCTGGATGAACATGGAAATATCTACACCGCTATCTGTATGAACATGGAAA